>NW_010546762.1:11006-54887 GCF_000687285.1 Phaethon lepturus
ATCCATGCTGCTTTTGGCACTGCAGCAGCACTCAAAAATTAAAGTTTAAGATAAAGTTTACATCAAAGCCCACGGACAGCAGAAATACACTGATGGGATTTGGGGCTAAAGCAAATTACTGCACTGCTGTATTTATCATCATATAGGACAGTATTAAATATTAAACATGACTATCAAACTTGCTTGTAGTTCCAGCATCAAAAATCTCAGAATTCTTCAAAGATTTTCAGAAAGTTGCATTTTTTCAATTCAGTCTATCACAATTCTGCCACAAGCCACAAGCTCGGATGGAATAACAGAAGTTTTTTAAGGTGAATTACTTTTAATGGGATTTGGATGCCCAAACTCTGAGTCAATATTCTTTGCATTAGCAGCATATGTTTTTGGTATTTTGAAAAAAACATTATGCTTACTCAAATATTTATTCCCAGTGTGAGCATTCAGACAGCACCCTGGATTTTGCAATATCATAAACAGCTGAAAAAAAGACACCAGTCAATTCACCAAACCTTATGTCTCAGTGCCTTTTGAAAGGCTTTGTAATACGGTGTAGATTCAAATACAAAATGGCAAAGACATTATAGCCTAGAAAGTTTATTCCCAAGTCGGAAGTCAAAAGATGCTTATAGTGCCAGTGGGTATTGAAAAAAGTTAAATGCAATCAAAAGCTCCAGAGCTGTTTGCCTATTATTATTTGTATTATTAGTACTATATCTAAAGCAAAGACTATAGAAAAGTGTGAGGGGAAAAAAAAATATATATTTACCAGCTGCCAGATTGTTTCCCAGTTTGGAAGCTGATCAGTTGTTTCCAGTTTTGCTCTGCCTTTTTTCCCCCTTTCCTCTCAGCATAAAACTTAGCAATTGCAAAGGACAAAGTAAAGGAAACATAATCCTTAGCCATCCAGAAACATGCCCTAGATCACATAGGAAGATCATGGAAGGAGGGAGGGAGAAGTATACCTCTGAGACATATACCTTGTGTCATTAAGACCAACACTAAAAATCAGAGGCCCTTTTGAAGCTCATGAACACTGAAATGATGACAACCCGACTCGGTCTTTCTCTGTGTATTCAGATACTACTTAGAGGCACACCAGCATCTTCTGCATCTGCCAGCTGAAGTGTATCATGTTACACAGCAGTTACAGCTCAAAATATAAATTAATTTCAAGGCCTCATGCTTTGGACAATTTACAAAGGGATATCTACCAGCAGCTGAGCTATATGCAGGTGTCAAGACTTCATGTCATAATTATTACACTTCCAGTGTCCAAACAAGCCAGGTGCCTCTTTAGAAGAAATAGCACACGCACAAGCTATGCCAGACAGACATGGGAGATGTAAGAAGCAGATGAAAAACACCAGCATTTTGTCTTGTTTTCTGATGACTTTATCACCAGTAACATTTGTTTGTTTAGCAGGGACCTCATCTACACAAGAGTGGTCAGTAGCAGCTCTGCTGCATCCTCTCTGGGCAGCGGCCCATGAGCCTGATGGCTCAAGGTGGCATGGGGGGTCCCGGGTTCGTTTCCCTGCCCTTCCTGGGGCTGGTCCCAACACCCACCACCTCTTCCAGGAGAAGTCCCTCTGCCTTATACTGCAGCCATCCAAGGGCATAATGCGTCTCTCCCTGCCGTTGACACCATTTCATTTTGCGTTACATTATTTCCCGTTTCACTAGGAAATAAGTAGAGCCGCTATAGCAAGTGCCTGTTCCTGAGTGCAGCCATCTCACAGGGTCCTCACCTCTCTCTGTCCACATTGTTGTTTGAAACTGTCTTCAAAGTGGGGGCAGACGGAGGTGAGAAACCACTGCCACCTACAGAAGTATTTTTCCAGTTCTTCAGTTTATTCAGAAATCAGCAAAGCAACAAGTTCATGTTCATACAAGGCTTTTCTCAAAAGGGGCTGCATGGATCAGTCCTTCGGCAACCTGTAGAAGACTTCTGAAGCAAAACCACTTCATTCACAGCTTTGGTGCGGGAATTAACCTCTGAGCTCCTCAACCATCTCTAGTTGGGTGCCAAGGGTCCCTCTAAAGGAGCTGTAAAGAGCAAAATTGCATGGGGCACTGCACTAAAGGGGAGGGGGCAGACCAGCTTTTGTTTTTCAACTCAGCTGATGCCTTCATAGCTGTAAGCAAATAATTTAGTCTCTGTGCTTTTGGTTTTATTTCTAACAATTTTCTTTTTCTGTTAAGACTGGGTTTCTGGGAGACAGTGTCTCTCAGTGAGTGCAGCATCTTTACCGATTACAGTTTTAGCAAAAATTGACATTGGCTAGAATTTCACCCCAAAATCTATACAGTGCTTTGGGAACAGAACTGTTAGACGTTTAAGTAATGTTAATAAATACCAAAATATGTGGGACTTTTAAAAACAGACTGGATAAAATAAGAAGGAATAATCTATACTTGTTAGAATATGCACAATCTTTTTCTCTAACTTCTGATTTTGTCTCTCTGTTAAACACTTTGTGATAAAATGCATTGTAAACAGATCAACATTATTATTCCATACACATTTTTTAAGTGTTAATAACCTTTTTCCATTTTCTAAATCAACAAAATAAAAATGGCTTATAAAGTCTTTCGGATTAAGAGATAAGGATGCTCAGTCTCACGAAAACATTTGGTCGGTTGATCTAGCATTAACAATTATGTTTAGGAAACAATTTAGCAGCCACAAAACACAACCTTGTAAGCATTAAGCATAAGTGTTACATATTTCTACTATAATTAATTTCCAAATAAAATGTTGCTTTATTTGTACGTAATAAAAATAAATAATAAATTATATTCTTTAACAAACTGAGGTATCACAAATGCTAGGGGGAGAAAGAAGGTTCAGATTTTATCCCCACTATTAAGACTGGAAGCTTTCTGACCTTAAAACTAACTGCAGGGTTACTTAATTGGAACAGCAGTTTAAGAAGGGATCTCTTGTATTGATAATTTTTGTATTGTAAAATGCATGTTTGACTATTACTGGAGAACAGCAAATTTTAGTTGAGCTGGGGCCAAGGGCTTCAAAAGTCTACTTCAGGAAGAGAAAGACAAATCAGCTATTCTCCCCAGTGTTTCTTCCTTCCCCCTGAGAAATGCCTGAAAGAAAACACCACACAAAAAAGCTATAAAAAAAATATTAAAAAAATATTCCAGTATACTTGGCTATATCTCTCTTACGAGAGAATTGATTCGGATAAAATGACCACAGCCTCTAAAAACCAATAATGTTGCAAAACAGTCCTTGCATTTTCTTTTGTGTAGTCTTGGGCACTTTTTCTAAGACATGAAGTTATGCTGACGGCTCTAATTTCCAAGGGTCAGCCCTGGCTCGTTTCCACCCCCTGGAAGTCACTCATCCTCCACAGGTCCTCAGCCATCAACTCTAATGGCTCAGCCATCACTGCAGCCAATGCTTTAAGCACTGCAGACTGGACGGAAAACTCTACAGTTTTCCTACAGAAGTGAGAGAAACTAAAAGAAAAAAAAGGGTTGGGCAAAATGGTTTATGAGGTAAGTATTCCAAGGCATAATATGGTTTGGCTAGAACAGAAGCTGTGCCTCAAAATGTACAGAAATATAGAAATAAAGGAGGAGTTCTCAAAATACATGGTTCAGCTCCTAAAATGCATATGATAATTCATCTTTCATTACAACAAAGAAAATAAAAAGAAAACCAGGAAAGTCAGTTACATCAAACTACAATGATGTAAAGCCAAATTCTTAAGTGTAGTAGGTTTTCCGTGATTTAGCTTGCAAGATTTTCAAACTTCTGTGTATTTGCGGGAAGATGTGAAAACAACAGAAGCAAGTTTAAGAAGGCTTTTCTTCTTGAATTATGAAAATTGTCATAGTTAGCAATTGTACATTGAGAATGAGTAATCTCTGTACAGACGATATTTATCTTAATTTAGGTAAGTGTTGCTTTGGCTTCTTTAACTGACCAGAACTCGCCAGCACCAATTTTACCATGTCCAGTTTCACAGGATACCATGTTGAGCCTGGTCCGTGCGACACCCCTGCCCTTGCACAATGTAAGACTTACATTGTAGGAGCTTCACGCTTTTATGAAATCCCATCTCACCTACTGCATGTGGCAAAACTTCACCTTTAAGTTGGGTTCAAATCCTCCTTTTTGTATATTCCTATGTGAACTACATTTTATGTTGAAGAAATACTTGTGGAAAGCAAAAGTACTGTGAATGCTCATTTAAATATAGACCTGTGAGAACATTTGCACTGATGTTCTCTCAGCAGTGTGGGAAAGCTGTCTCCAGTATTCATGCAGCACACCAAAAAAGCTATCATGGATGTTTTGTGGAAGAAAAAAAAAAAAATCTCCTTTCCTCTTTTCAATAACTCTTAAACTGGACAGCCCTTGACCGTGGCAATAGCATGCCAACCAGCACGTGAGCTGCGCATAGACTAACTGAGATACGTGCTTCTGACCATTGCAAGGATTCCTTGTGTGTGCTATGACCTTCTCTAGAGGCTCTCCAGGACACATACAAGATACGTGTGGGACCCCAGTGGGACTATATGGGGTGTGTCCATATATCTGCCTCACTCACAAATCAGTTTCAAACACAGTGGCCCATTTGTACCTCCCACAATTAAATTATCTCTGCCAAGTATTTACAAAACATGTAATTCCGAGACAACCCAATACAGAAAACATGCCCTGCAGACAATTCCCTAGCTTTCTGCTGGTTTATAAATAAGTCTACAACAGCAGCTCCTAAACCGTAGTCCACAGCAAGTCAGAGCCACATCTGGTGACCCGGTCCACAGAGTGGTGCCACTTTTGTCGTGTTTTTAAATAAGTAACACTGATAAAGGTGCATGATGGTTTGTGGAAAAGATGTGGTCTTGGCATGGGTCTGGGATCCCTCCACCCCTGCCCTCCCCCAAAAAACAGTCCCCCTGTCTGGGCTGATGAATGGATCTAAGGGACCCACACCAGAACGCAGTGCTGGGTTTCATCCCAGGAAGATTTTTTTCCAGAGACCTGAGGGATGTGCTTCCTCCGAATTTGGCTGGCGTGTGCATACCAGTACACCCTGGCTGAACTGCAGGTGGAAAGGTCCTGATGGAAGGCACCGACGGGGGAAGCCTGCAGCGGTGGTTTGACCTGGCTCACTCAGAACATAAAAATTCATAATCATCCCAGAGCATGTGGAATCCAACAAATCATCTCCAGAGTTAAAACCTCTACGAAGGCATTATGGACGTCACAAACAAATTAACACACATAATCAGCCAGATCATCAGCTGGTATAAGTTGGCAGAAATCCACTGTAGCAACGTAAGTTTTGTAAAGCTAACCTGAGTTACGCCAGCTGAAAGACACAGTCTATTTTCTCTGCTGTTGTGCACGTGGAATAACCTGTGAATCTTAAGACTTACTAGGGGTTTTTTTCAGTTTTTATTTTTGTATGAATCTTGGCTTTATATACACAGACATGCAAATAAATTAAAGGGTCAATTCTCCATTCCATCTGCTCTACAGGAAACCATTTGTTGCTCTTTAAATGACAGCTGCCTGGCCCAGGAACAAGTTCATCTGCCACTGGGCAACGCACGTGCGCGCTGCTGGCACAGCGGCAGAAATCCCCGGCTCCGCGCTGCCGGGGAGCGGGGCTGTGGGATGCCCGGGGGGTCACAGGGTCGGGTGTCACTGAAAAGTTCCCCCGAACAGCAAACTTTTCCCCCTTGTTGATCATTTTTCCCCTCTTATTAGTAGCCGGGACAGGAGGTCTTGGTCTAAAAACACGCTTACGTTGCAAAATAAGAATAGCATAAGAATTGCCCTAACGATGCCTAGGACTAGTTCATCATTTCAGGTTTTGGAAACTCTAAAAGCTCTATGAAACCGTAGCGGTGGTGCCCACAATAGGGGGTTTATCAAATTTCTGCATTAGGAGTTTGCCACTAAGTTTTATTAATTAAAATTATCTGCTCTCACTCTCTTGAATTAATAAAATGTGCCTGGCATTCACTGCAGTATTACAGGCTGTGGTTGTTATGAAAATATAGTTGCTAGGATACCTTCATTATTTCATCCTCACGTTACACTGGTCTAAAAATTAATGAAAAAACACTCCAGCTACTTCTCAGCACATCTACGCACCTTCTTGACGTGTGACTTCCCTCATCTCGTGTGACACTCCTCCGTGTGTTCACCTTCGAACCACAGCGTGGGAAAAAATAGTGACCACATCAGTTTGCAAGCTATAGCAATGGTGCAACTCTTCCACTTGGCCTTTTCTCATCTTTGTTAAAATGAGGACAGAAAAGCAGATGTCTTTTACATCCAGTATTTCTCCACTGAACGAACCTGAAAAAATAACACTTTTTCAGGGGCAATTTCACCAGTCTATGCTATCCATTATCCATTTAAAACTTTTTATTGCACAACCTCAGCAGCATAATGCGTATTCAAAAATGAGATCCTGCAAAATTATGTATTTCTCAAGGCAGTTATCTAATGAAGTACACGAGGTATTCTCATTAGATACGAGGAGGCAGCCAAAGCTCTGGAAATACTCAGTCCCAGAACTGAATTTGTTTGAAAGTCTGATGCAATCTGATAGACTACAATGGAAACTCACCTTGGATACACATGCTAAGCATTATCCTCTGCAGGAACACAGGACCTGTGCAACACAAAACTCCTGACACTTACAGTCTAAATGGAAATTAAGTAGGAAGCAGGCATTATACAGACCTTCTGGTATACTGAATTTTACAAGCAAAGCAGAGTGCGCACCCTTCACGTCATTCCCAGAGTAGGACTGGAAAGCTGGAAAATATTCCGGCCAACCAGCAGTTAGTGAACACTGAGAGACAAAGAATAAACAAAAAACATATCTGCATTTCAAGCTTTTTTTTTTTTTTTAACAATTTGACTAAATATAATGCGATGATCAAGAAAACAAACAGAGCAGCTACTGACATTTTCAGACAGATCACCACATCTAAACAGCTGATCTATAAATAGTCTGCTCACAGTATTGCAGCACATGCTGACCACACAGATGTGATCTTGCAAAGCAAGTACCAGAGACTGTACACAGCTGTTTTCACTTGGTTAAAACCTGTGTGGTCTTTCCTCCAGGACAAAGAAAGACATTTCAATTTTTGAAAAAAATTACAACTCCGGCTGCATGGACTAATGGATTTTGTTTATTAAATAGGTTTTGTCCTGAAAATGATCAGTGGTTCAATAAGCAAATAAAGGCTCTCAAAGAAACAAGCAAGGTAGTTTGCATAAAACATTAGGAAAATATTCCCAAAGCACTCCAGAAATTTCACAAGATATTAATAATTTGACATGATTATGTATGATTTGTTGAACACACAAGCATGCTTGAGCAGATAGAAGAAAAACCTACGACTGCACGAGAGGCACATCCAGGACCCTGACTTTTCAGGGTGCTTTGTGTTAAGAAGTACTGAGCACTCTTGGCTCTCACTGAAACCCGGGGGAGCTGAGGAGGCTCAGAGCATTGCAGAAGATGCTCAGCATTTAACAGCTCTGGGATCTGTGGACCAGACTTTGGGTGATGACAATCTCTTCCTGGGGACCTTTAAGAAAAATGGTTTCACGCTGTCCGGGAGCAGCTTTAACACCCTTCTGTGCCCATGCTGCTGCTTGGCTGTTTGCTGTGGAGGAAAAATAGAGCCTGACGAGAAGCAGCCCACGAGCCCCTCTGTGCTCAGGGCTCCTGCTGCAGCGTTGTCAGGTCGGTGGTGCGCAGTGATCTGCTCCCTTCTGCCACGAGTCCCAGCCCATCAGCTTGGTCTGTCACGAGCTACTTCACAGCCCCACAGCCCGTGTCAGTGTCCCATGTACGAACACGAATGTATGGGCATCGCTGCGTACCAGGAACGTGGACTAGTGATGGAGCATCCTGACGTAGGTGGTTTCCTTCCTAAGACATGGGAGAGGAAAACTGTTGATCCCCGAGCTGTTCCAGCCCAAAGTTCTGTTCCTCTGTACTGCTGCAAGTCCTGTCCTGCGCTGCATGTAATGCCAACTTGCATGCTCACTTTATATGGACACGTAGCAGTACTGGGGAGAAGGACAAAATAATGTTCTGATGTGCATGACAAAAACGTTATTGGCTTGCTATTGGCATGTCTGTTTATCTCCTAGATGATGAAGCCGTAAGCAAAATATATACGTGATCTCGAGCCAGTGCTGATTACAGCTCCTGCAATGTAAGTTAGCTGCACTCATAGTTTGCTTTCTTCACAATATTCCACTACTTCCACAGGTCTGTATGTGCTCTTTATTCTATTTGTATTAGGACATTGTCTTTCATTGTCATGTTTTCCACCCTACTGTTATAATCAACTCTTCTGCCCTTTGTTTATGTCATGCCCCTTCTCCTTTCATTAGGTCTTAATTATAGCCTGTGTCTATAACTTTCTGCCTTTGGCTGTTTACAGAATTGGTTTTCTGCCTCTCACACACACACACTTTACTCCTATTCTTCTTTAGAACTCAACTTCTATACAGTCATCACCTTTTGAAAGTGCAAAGCAGGACAATTAGTCATTGTAACAAGTTTTCCAAGGCTGGAAGGTCACATTACAACTCTTAAACTTCAGTGGTTTAGATGTTTTGAGATGCAATGTGAAAAATGTCTTTGATCTTTTTATTGCCTTGGTAAACTTTTTATAGGGCAATTCATTTACCTAGTCCATTAGAGAGCTCAATAAAATATTCTGTGCACAAAAATACTGTACTTCACCAATTATGTATGTATCTTTGCTCTGTAAAATTTACACTTCCATGCAAAGGTCTAAAATATTTTATGAATATGAATGATTTTAACCTCAAAGCCCATCACTACAGCAAGTTAGTTGTTACTTTATTTCCTTAGTACTTTTGATCCGTGGTATTAAGCATGCATTTTGAAAGTCATGCCTCCTCCTGCTTATGAAAAATGAACTCTTAAACCTGATAAGTGTGCAGTTGCTGGAACTGCTAATAGAAGTTAGCTACTTGTGCATGAAGCCAAACCAACTCCAATGTATCTCTGGTCATCTGTTACCCATTTGTATGCCCAATTAGCCCTGCAAAGGTGTCTGTGATTTGCACACGCTCCCTTCTAAATGACCAGACTTCAGAGATTAATGAAAACTCACAACACAAGCCAAGGGTGGAGCTGGAGTCACCAGTTTGGACTCCTCATTGCCAGATTCAATATATACATTAAACGTGTAAATATATACATGATACTGGCAGTGTCATCTTCTCTCACATCCAAAATTATCTGCTTTTGATAGATAGACAGAAGAAAGGAAATTGCTGGCAATTACAAAACTCTGGACCCTGTTGATGATGGCCCCTTTGAACTAGCTCAGCTCCTTCTGTTTGTGCCGCTTCAGTACGTGAAGTAATCGCAAAGGTATCTTTGCTGCTCTGGGAAGTTTCCTCTCCCAGTCTGAAGAGCATCTTCTCAGAGACCCTGTAAGAAACACAGAAATGGTAAGAAACTGGATTATATCTTCTCAGAGTGTAGGAAAAGCTGGCTTTTGTTGCTCAGATGATCCTTGGGGCTAACCAAGGGTCCTAGGACTGGAAGCAGAAGAATGGTGCCAACGTGGAAGAAAATTTGCAGTTTCTGTTACTACTATGAGCAAGGGTAGGGGTCAGGACTGGTACCAGCTGGAGGACCCACACACCTTCAGCCCCTTCAGTAGTCACCACAGTCCCAGACATCCCAGCCCTTTCCTGGTGGCAGCACCCGTGCAGGTCTAGAAAAGGAGTCAGGAAACAGTCACAGTTATTTTACTACTCACTCACTGTAGGCAGTTGCCTAATGTGTTTCTTTGGCAAGTTTGATGTGAACAGAAGGTCGATGCAGCCTCAGACGAACATCTGCTGACCTCATCTTTAGAAGCTGGTTCGTATTTGAGTAACATACTGCCAGTCTGGGGGTTGTTAAGGTGGTACAAAGCTGTCATTGTCCCTGCCGTGCACCAAGGACCATTTGTCCCATCCCAAGAATATTGCCCCATTTGCCTTTTCCTTTCTCAGCCTTGAGCTGATTGGATACTTTTGTCCCATTTCCCCCTGTCTTTAACTTTCTGCCTTTGCTCTACCATCATGCTACCACTTCATTACAGGTCCATTTTCCTCTCTTCTCCACCTCCACATATTTGCTCTCCAGCTGGGCCTCCAAGTCACCCTCTTGCCTCTGTCCAGTTTCCTCCAGTGTTCTGCAAGCCCACTCATCCATTCCCCATCGGCTTCATGGGAGTTCAACCCTCCCAAGGTGGTGAGGGCTGAGCATGCGGGAGCTTTGCTTGCTTGGCTTTCCTGCCTGGTTTCAGACTTGTGCTTGTCTGTCTGACTTCTCTCTTTCTTTTCCTTCACCTGTGGTTCCTCCTTCCACCTCCCTTTATCTTCTCCCTGAAAGATGAGTGCCAAAGAGACCTTTCCCATAAGCCACCTCCGTGCTAGAGGCAACTGTATGCGTTGCCATGCACTTAGTTCACATGATACATCCCCCATCTCTTTCCTCCTTCTTCCCCTGTGACCGCAGCCTTTGACCTGCATTATAGAGATGTGTTGGCTGCAAGAAGAAACATGGTGACACCAGCAGTCATTTAACTGGTTGGGTGAGAGCATGAACTGCAATTATCTCACATGCTCAACTAATTTCAGGAGGCAGGGATTCTATGGAAAGCATGACATTTCAGGAGGTCATTTCAGGAGGTCACAGCAATTCACAATGTTAGTGATTAGATGCATGTGAGACTTTTATTCCTAATGCTGCCAGCATCATAAACTTTTACACACATAGATTTACTCAGCAAACAAAAGGAAATAACAACAGCCTAAAAAAAATTACATCCCTTAAGCAACATAATCTAACAGGTATAGCAGTATTAGTGACCTAACTCTGCTATTTAAACCATGAAGATGCTGTGGTCCTAGAGAAATTGAACAATTCCCTGGCAACAGTGAGCAGCAGCATGAGGCCATTAATTGAAAGCCTAGCTATGGTGCTGCAGTACATATTGTAATCCCACTAGGCATCATGTAAAATTATTTTTATAAAGTCAAAAAAGGATTTGAAAACCTTAGAACCACAGGATATAAATCTAAAATCACAGGGCAAAATTTTGTAATACTTCAGATACAACATAAATACAATTTTAAGACCTTCGAAACTACTCTCTGCATTACACTGACAATATAGGAATGGATGAATTCATTTATTTCAGCGCTTAAATTCACATTCTCTCCAAAACAGAAAACAAAGGTCAGATTTAATCTAAGGAGATCATTCTCTGTTGCTGTGAACACCATGGTTCAGAGTATGTATACTATATTTATCTCCAGTCCTCTTCAGTGACAATATCCTTGTGGGAGATACAGGAATTGCTTACATTCACAGGTAACGTCAGTATTTTATTTAATATAGAATGAGTGTGAACTCTGTCAATCCCTGATGGGATCTAGTCAGGTGGAAGATCTGGAAAAACATACGAGCCCATTTCCAATCAGTTGAACTGATTTTCCTCTGCACTTTACCCTCCAACTCTGTCAGATAGTACTAAAATACTACTCATTAAACCTTTGGAGAAAATTTCAAGTACTGCAAGTGGTATCACTAAAATGTGTTAAGAGAACTAAAGAAGTCAACAAACCTTATACTATGTCTATATCTGTCTTGTTCTCTTTTTCCTTAAATCGGGAGGTAAAGACATCAGAGTTGAAAAAATTTCTGCTTCTCAAACAGGTTGGAGTACCTGCGATACCACGGCATGAGGAGGTAAGTGATAAGCACCGTTCTCAGGCATCGCGCTGCAAAAGCAATAGAGGGAGACCCATGATTTCATACATATTATGTTCTAAACAAATATTTTATTTCCCAACTTCAGTAATGCTAATGCAAACATTACTCATTCTGGAAGTCACTGTTGATTCTGAATGCTATACACTAAAACTGATTTTTGTTTTTGTGCCTCGATATGTATTCTTTCAGTTTTATTATGTCTGCACATATATCTGGAACATTGGAAAGATGCATAATGTGCTACTCCATGCAATCAGGATCTAGGACATGAAAGGCTTGTTCAGTACAGTGTTCCACATCATACAGTCCAGCAGATCCGACCATGAGTCGAATATGAAGCACAGACATATATCAATGATTGAGTGAGTACAGAGCATTGTGGTATGATCTAGCCCATTTCCTGGTCATGACCTCATTTCCCACCATGGCCTTGAACACAACGTCTCCCCACCAGCACCCTTGCCCTCAGAAATTAGTTTTGGCCTCGGTCTTAGTTCTATTCTGACCTGGACGAAGTGCATGGATGATGACTCCCCTGTTAGCACCTTCCTGAACACAAGGGAGAAGTTCTTGAACTCCTGAACAGTTTGGTGACCATGGTTTTGTGATAAGGACTTAGGAGTCTTACCTCAGTAGTATTGATGCAGCATGAGGAAATTGGCTGTCAAAAACCAACACAGATCATCTATCCAGCTCCACTCTCATTCACTTTTTCCCCACTGGGTCTCCCACATCAAGGCTATTCATAGTTCCTGAGACACTGCTCAATCCTAACCCTGATGGTGATTTCTTTTTACCACATCATCTTTCCAGTGCAGACTCCCTGTATGTAACATATTGCAGTATCAGATTTAAAAAAAAGACTATCTGTAAATGCTTATGCCACCCTTCTCCCATTCATTTTGAGTCTCTTGCTGAACTAAAGGTACCCTTTATATCATCCAGGAGACATGCCACTGAGTCATCTATCCCATTATATAACCCCCTGAACACTCATTCACTTCGTCTGAAGCGGAACTCTATGCAGGGCAAAAATGAATCTCAGTCTCACCCTCATAAAGATCCAGCACATCCTGGGACGTGGTATGCATGTATTTATTGATACAGTAATCACGGCGAGTCACATTCTCTTTCTATGTATTTAATGGAGACATTATTATTCTGCCCCCTTTGCCTCATTATAATAAAATCCTACCTTGGATTTAATAACTAAAATAAATCTGCTTGAGTCAGGCCAAACGCTAAGTTAGTATTCTTCCTAAGGATCATCTTAGCTATGCAATGGAGAGATGACACTCTACATCAGCCAACATATGATAACCTATCTTTAATTTCTCTCTGCTCTGGTGCTATTATCTCTCCTCTGCCACAGCTGCATACTGCTATTGTCAGTGGTAAAGACAAGACATCTCTAATTAGAGGGCAGGATAAATTGCTTTTATCTACTTTTAACATGCTTTTACATGGCACCTGGTACACAAGTCTTAGCTAGGCAATGATAATTTGAAAAGCAAATCACTGCTTGGAGAAATATGATACATTTTAAAAAGAAAATTAAATGTATAGAATAGCAGAATCAACATATTGGAGATTGCTGAGCTTTAAAGCTGTCAGAAGTCTTGTATTCTTATGTTTTATATTGAGTTAAAATAAGCAATCACAGTCTATATACCCAGCAGTTTCTCTCCCTCTGTCTCTCTGAATGATCCAAAGAGCAAGCTGTGATTTTGGAACTATACATGTAACACAGCAAAGACACCCTTGCCATGCAGCAACTCTGTCTTCTCCGATGGTAAGTCCAACTGAACAGTTTTAAAACATGCTCTACAGGATCAGCATTGACTCATGCAGATTTATCACTGGAATAAACTCATCCTGTACAGTACAAGTCCATATTACTGTTTTATACTCTGCTTTAAAAAAATTAATTAAAAAAACCCCATATACCAATGACAAACATTTATCTCTAGAGAAGAAAACCTATTAACAAATGATTCACTGGTTCTAATGACCCACCTGTTACAGAAAAACAACAAATTAGCTACTAAGGTCTGAAAATTACTGATCTTTGGCGAACAGCAACCATCAAACATCAGTCAAAAATTTCAACTGTCCATTACCTCTCTGAGCTCAGTTCACATAGCTGGGAGTGCATAACTGCCATACTAAACCCACACAGTTCAATCCCTTTGCTCACCATCAGAAAGTATCAAGTGCTCTTCCATGAAAGGCATCACTACAGAGACATATATTCTTTATAACGCATTGTCAGTTGGCTTCATCTTCACTCAGAGTCAGGCAGAACTCATACTTCTAACACATCCTCCAGGCTTTTGATTACACTTTCTTAAAAATCTGTTGAGCTTGTCTGATTGTTAGGAGCTTTCTGAGATTTAAAACTTCATAGATCCAAATGGTGACTGGGCCAAATTATTTTATTTGCTATTTACTGCAACTTAGCAGTTTGGAAAGTCTATAGAAACATCCAAAAGTGACAGCTTGCAGAGAAAAGCTCAGTAGAGCTTCTGTTGTAAGTTTAATGAAAGGGAAATCTCTTTGCCTCCAGACTATGATTTCTGGCCCAATTTTCTCCTGTGGCAGTGTGCACATTACTAAAAGCGCTCACAGAGCTGTAGTCTGCAGCGTGCACCAGTTGCTCCCCATCAGAATTCCAAGCACAGTGATGGTAAAACAGGATCAGGGAAAAACACCCCAGGCTGGACTAGAGCTTTAGTCGCATTGGATGAGTTTCCACCTAATGATAACGCTGTAAAAGGATTTTGTTTTCCCTAGCTCATTTGCGTGAAATGTCCTGCAAAGAGAAACTACTCGTTCTCTTTCGTCTCTAATGTGTAGCTAGGTAGCCTTGTGTTCAATCCCAGACTGGGTCAGAAAGAAAATAGGCTAAGCAGTTTCACCAGTGCACACTACTAAGTTCTCAAAGTCCCCTGTCGTGGTTTAGCCCCAGCCGGCAACTAAGCCCCACGCAGCCGCTCACTTATTCCCCCATGGTGGGACGGGGGAGAGAACCGGAAAAGTAAAAGTAAGAAAACTTGTGGGTTGAGATAAAGACAGTTTAATAGTAAAAGCCACACACACAAGCAGAGCAAAACAAGGAATCGGTTCACCACTCCCCATGGGCAGGCGGGTGTTCATCCATCTCCGGGGAAGCAGGGCTGCGTCACGCGTAATGGTTTCTTGGGAAGACAGACGCCGTAACTCCGAATGTCCCTCCTCCCCTTCCTTCTTCTTCGCCCCAGCTTTATATACTGAGCATGACGTTATATGGTATGGAATATCCCTTTGGCCAGCCTGGGTCAGCTGTCCCGGCTGTGTCCCCTCCCAGCTCCCCGTGCACCCTCAGCCTTCTCGCTGCAGGCCAGCACGAGAAACTGGACTGTCCTTGACTACTTAGCAACAACCCAAAACATCAGCACATTACCAACATTTTCTCATCCCAAACTCAAACCATAGCCTCACAGTAGCTTTTATGAAGAAAATTAACTCTGTCCCAGCTTAAACCAGGACACTGCCATAAACTGTAAGAGAGGTGGTGTGCATGCGGGGTCCCTGACCAGAGCAGCAGGCGTGCATCAAGTGATGGGTGGTGGGAGAGGCAGTCCATAGCAGTGGAGGTCTAAGGCAGTAAGGAAAGATTTGCAGGGAGAGTGAGTCTTTATGAATATCCCTGCTGATCGTTAGGAAAAAGAAACAAACGTTGTGAAATAAACCTTTCTTTAGTCTTGAAAAAGAAGGAATAAACTTCAAGAACAAGTTTAGAAAAATTGCCCTGCTGATAACCTATGCTTATATATGAGGTAAGAAATGCCTGAATGGGGTATCTTAGCAAATACAATGTACAGAGCTGGTGCTGAGAAAAACTATCAAGTGTAGGTGACAAGATACTTATAACAATGTTTAATGACTCACGTTCAAATCACCAAGCTGCAAAAGTGAAATTGCAATTTAATTGCCTGTCTCTAATACAAGCAAAACATTTAAAAAAAACAGTGGAAGACCATAATTTTGGTTAGAAAAAGCACCTAAAAGTTAGAAACTGCAATTCTCTGTAAATAACTTTAGTAATACAGTCTCTGATAAACTCTTCACAAGCCATATTTGCATGGTATCCTGATTTCACTTAGGGTACAAAGTAGACCGTGCTTACTGAGTTAATGAACAACTATCCATTCTTCTTCCTCCTGTCCCATTTGCAGCCCCCTGATGCATACTATTCAAACAACCTTCTAAAATCAGAATGATTAGTGTTTCTCCAGAGCTCATCACGACGTTATCCAAATCTTGTTTAATCACACTTATCTTCATAACAACCTTGTGAAATGACAGAGCGGCTACTCTTTATGTTTCAGCTGGGGACATAGATAGTAATTTTAAAAGTGTCTACTGATGTTGGGTACCCAATCTGAGACCTGTGAGACCCCTTTTTTTAATTACTTAGCATTATCTTGCTCTTTGTACGTTCAAAACAAAACTATCGTTGATGTTGGAGAAATGACTTCTGAGCACGCATGAAAAATCTGTCTCAGATCAAACCCCTTAAAAGGAAAATTAGTGCAGAACCTCTGCTTAGTATATCTTCTACAGGATCACCTGGGGATGTGTTGTAGAGATGAGAATAGAATCTGCTTCTTTACATAAGTATGTAGATATTAGTGCACCGATATACACGTGTATACATACAAATATGCATACACATTCTTTTTATTTATCAATTGATTTTTACAAGGAAGGACATAAATGATGCTGTTGTTAAAGATAATAAGTACTGAACAACAGAAAATGAGGATGACAAGAATTTACCACCCAAATGCTGCATAATATTTGGCATAACTTACTTATGCTTTGGGCTAATTTTAAATGATGGAGGTTTTCCATGATTCTCAGTTTGTTTCTTTTAACATACTCGTATCGCTTTCTTGGAACATATCCCTTATTTTTCTTAGATGCCTTTGTCCTCCTTTATACACCGTGAATACATAAGTGAACAAAAGGATCAGATTAGATGGAGGAAGAAGCAAATTCAGCAACAGATAGCAACAAGCACTTTGCAGTACTTACCACCAGTGAATAAGGTCCGCATCTTTCCCAGATAAATAAGCAAACAGAAAACCAATGTAAATACATGGATAACCTCAATGGATGCAGTGCTTCAGACAGCAAATGAGCTGTTTCAGCGTCTTCCAGGACTAACTCTGATGGCATCTTCCTTGATGGAGGCAAAACATTGTTCTAATTAAAAATTTTAAGTGCATCTTCCTCATCTGTTTGGACTAGTTTTTCTTCAAAATACATAAAATTGGCCAAGCCCTACTTAAAATCAGAAACTGATATTTATGCTAATAAAATTTAATTTATGAATATAATGAAAAGTTTTAATTTTTTCTCCATGTTTGCCATGTTTTAGGATATTGTCTTCCTACATTAGTACCAGATGTACAGTAAAGATATGTTTATATTTCCTCTGTTTCAAGATATCCAACACATAATACAATAACATGCACATGTAATTTGCCGGTATCCACGTGCCAAACTAAAAAGGCTCATCGTCCTTATTAGCTTTAATTACATCTGGCCACAACCGCCAATTAAGCTGTCACTTTAATACAGAACCAAAACGTATGGATCAAATACGAACCTTAATTGAAATTAGTCAGTCGTAGTTCCATTTTTTCCTAAAAAATTGTCTTCCTTATTAAAGGAAGTATTTATTTTAGTTTTAACTTTTACCAATTCACTATGAATGCTAAAAATAAAAATAGATAAATGCAAAAAGGAGACATTGTTGGAAAAATTGGAATGTACCATGGTCTGTATTATTTATGGGTACCGAGGGAGACTAGGGAGAAGGGAAAGTTTGTACTAACAAATCAAACCACATAGCTTACAAATTTCTTGAGCTTTGAGATGCAGACAGGATATTTATTCAGTTGAAACATACATATACAAGCAGGCAGAATTACAATTCTAGTCAATACAACATATAAAAACTTGTGCAAAATCTTGAAATAGACAAAGCATGATCCAACAGACTGCCTTTTTAATGTTAGAACAATTCTCATGGAAAGTGCATGCTTAGTGACTCTTTCTGGCATAGCAACATATTCACAGAATGAGAAAAAATAGAAGTTTTGAAAAATTAGAATTACATCAATCTAAGCACTGTTCAGATATGTCTGTTGACTTCCAACACCAGTGTCCAAACTAAATTTGAGTTTTTTAATGGAAGTTAACATGCGTGGTTGGCAAAAAAACCCAGAATCCCTGACACATAAAACTATCCATCCTTCCATATACTACAGATTTTAGAAGGCACATATCCACGTTGGCTATGCTTACACTGAAACAAATTGAAAAATAAAAACTGGAAAAAAACACGAAACAATCAAAATCCAGCTGTTACTGAAGTTAGTAAGAAGGCTCACAGTTTTTTCCTTCTGAGCAGAATCTGGCCTTTGGTTATGGACTGCCTCAGTTAAAATGTGCATCAAGCTGATGATTCACGTTCTTGAAGAGCACTTTCACAAAAAGGCACAGGTACAAGTGTTACGGTGTCTACTGCTACTTGCAGACGTGGTGATGGTGGACTGTTGATGGTACAGCTCACGCTGATTCAGTTCCTATGTTACTGGCATTATAAGCATTGTGTTCAGATCAGGCGAGACCCTTAATCCAGCGATAACAACTTTGGAACTGCTCCAGGCATAGCAGATTTTATACAACTTCACTTAGGATAGAGAAAGCTATGTTTATCCAGCTTGTTACTGAAGAGTAATAAAAATTGAGGTCAGTCCCATTCCAGCAAGACAGGAGAAGAGGGCCTTTCTAAGAAGAGGGAAGCCTACAGATTTAGGAAGTCGTCTTTTTCCTTTTGTTCCCTCCCTCCCAAATTGTTTCCTAAAGTGGAGACACAGGGAAAAGATGACAAGAAGTCCATAGAAAAGATTTATTGCTGGCCAAGTTTTTGAGCCATCCATCAATTGCTCACATGTAGCCTAATCTAGGCACTTACACAAGTGAGGGAGGAAAAGGAACAGTGCAAGTGGATGAGGAAAGGAAATGGCTGGTTGCATTCAATTTTCAGCCAAAGGACTATTCATATACTGGAAAATAGAGATTCTCTACAAAAATCTTTTCCCCACATCGTCTGCTATTTAAAATTACTATAATTTTCATGGTGAAAGCTGGCTTTTAGGTATAGTGAAAATGCTAGCCACAAATCTCCATCTTTAGCCAAAAGTTTTACCTTTTCATATTTTACCCCCACTTTGGCAGGGTTTCTGGACTCCGGGACTGTGAATCTAAACACTTACATCTGGACCTGGTTGCTTGGAGTCCTCCCTGTGTGTAAGCTGGAGCCATCAAGCACTTTTTATGGATCTCTGAATTGTCTTTTCCACTGTGAAATGTGTTTGTGGTTTTTCCCTCGTCAAACTGTGCCACAGTTTGTGTCAAGCTGGTATTGACCACAGTTAGTGCTGAGCAGCAAAAGATTTACAGGAAAATGGACCCATGATGATCATGGCAGCAGCAGGACACACCACCCCAGTCCTGGCTGCAGAGTGAAAGTTGGTCCGTGCTCCTAGACAAGGGAATCTAATCCCTTAATAACTTTCCCAGGGCTAGACAGCAGTGTCAGTTTTTCCCTGTTAGCTTTCCTTGAGAATAGCAGAAACAGACAAAATTTCCTGTAAAAATATATGTACATAGTAAAAATTATGGCAAAAAAAGTCTTTCCAAGACAAACAACCCACAGCCCCATTACCTTTGAGAGTTCAGGTATGTATTGTCATATATAGGTAAATCTGGTTTGCAGCTCTGAATGACTCACAAATTAATGACTTTAACTGTTTTAACAAAACTGCAAACTTCCATGGAAAGAATTCAACTGATTTCTTTCCTTCCCCTGCTTCTTCTAAATCACAGAAATCAAAAGTTCTGATATTGCTTCATCTGAGAATGTTTTCTTTCCTGAATGGAATATTTAGACAACATATTTATTTTTTAAAAGCCTTGCTTTTTTGAGACTGAACTTGAACTCCACTTACTGGCAAGCCTGCATTTACAAGGCTGGCAGCTAAAAATAACGCATGAAGGAAGAAGTCATGTGGAACAAGTCAGGGCACGACACAAACATTAAGAAATAAAATTCCTTGCAATATTCTGCACTCATACAGAAAAAGTTAAAGTTCATGGTCACAGAGGAAAAAGCCTGTAAGTAGTCCAATGCAGTAGACTAACTACTGCTATAAATCGAAATGCAGCCTACCCCGAAATGTTCTTTTCACAGTAGCATGCAAATATGACAATGTAAGTAAAGCTGAGTAGCTGATCAGGTGAAAACTTTTTATGTATCCTGGTTGTTGCAAGGGGGTCCTGGATTTATACTGGACTGGTGACAGAATCCGAAAAATTTGCTAAAGCTATAGAAAAACACTGTCATGAATAAAACCACACAAATTTATTTCAAAATGAGACAAGATTTATTATATGTTCAGAGTGAGGTTGAGAAGAGGTTTAGAAATCAGTCGATACAATCTGGATTCTTCCAACTCTCCATAAAATTGACATGATAATAATCACCACTAGACTGTAGCATAATCTATTCCTTCAAAAGTGCTTTGAAGTTTTTAGAAAATACTTGATGTGTAAGAAAATAAAACATAAATAAGCTGCAACATGAAGCTTGCATACTGAGAGCATTTTAAGATAGACATGGGTAAAACAGTTTTTACTGAACTTTTGATGGTGAGAAACAAAGATTCACAAGCATCAGTTCTATGGAATCTTCCACTTAGCATTATCTTCCCTAACAAGAAGTAAGTTGTCATCTTGAAAATGTGTATAGACTATTTCCAGTATTAGACATAGCGATGATGTAACTATTACAAAGTCTGCTTTAATCATTCTTAGGAAGATGATTAAATTTATGGTAGCTTTCTAATAATTTACGTTTCAAAATAGAACACTTATCTTAGAATCATCTTTGCCATGTGGTTAAAAATTCTGCTTTTTACCCAGTTCTGTTGCAAGGTAAGAAGGTTAAGACTTTCAGACTGCTTGCTTAGAAAGACCCGTGTGCGGTGTTGTGTAGCTGACCGGTGTGTACGTAAATAACAGTGCAGAATAAAGTGAATTTGTGAAGGGACCTAATCATGTGCACATGCAAACCAAGAACAGTGGCCTTTTATACTGCTGTTTGTGCAACGCAAGTCGCGGATATGCAAAGCAGAATTGTGCTTCTGCCTTTGGGCTACTGAGTGGCTATCGCACAACAATTTGTCTCAAATTAAGTGGCTTCAGAGATGCGAAATAAGGATGTCATTCACTGGCCATCTCTTCTTTTATTACGCCTGATGCTATCGTATTGCATCCTTCCCAATCCTCCTCTGTGGATGGGCAGTTTGCACCACTTTTGGTTTGTCTCTGCAGCAGTACCACTGCCAGTTTTCTTCTGGCAAAACTGGTTTTATTTCGCAGCAATGTAACGCCTATCGCAAGAATTGAGAGCGAGTCCTTTTTGCTGCTCTGCCAAGATCTTGAAACTCACCTCCTTGTACTGCGAGCATTTTTGACCCGAGCTAATGCGATTCTTGACCTGTCTAAGAACGCCGAGAATCAAACCGCCGTCTCTTGGGAGAGGTAGGTTTAGCGAAATAATCTCAAACTCATTGAATCACCATGGCAGCAGAAAGAGATACAGATTTCTGCTGAGTGAAAGGATCTACAGATTGGAGGCAAGGACACGGGGAAAAAAAAACCCTCTTCCCTCCCCTCCTCCATCAGTAATTCAGAAAGCAGTGCTAGAAAATAACAGGGGACTGAAAGCCGTGCCACTGGGGTCGGTGAGAGCCATCGAACAAAGGCGTCGGGCTCGGAGGGAGCCCCGGGGAGGTAAGTCGGTATCTGCGTGCGCACGCGGGACGCGGCAGGGGATTGCCCACGTAGCTACTTACCGCCCGAGATCCCTATCGCCGCTGTTAGCTCAGGTGCATGGGAGAACAGCTAAAACACTTCCGCCGGTTCGGTCCACTAATCACTCAGGGCAAGGTTGTGGCACCTTCATTAACACGTTTAAATCAGGCTGGCTACTGAGAAAGTAAGCTGCACGGCAAAGTCAACAGTGAAAGAATTTGGGCTGTTATCAGCTCTCCTCATACACAACAAAGTATAAATTGATAGAAAAGCTACACTCTGGTGTACCAAAGTTTGAATGCAGACCTGCTGTTCTCTTCATAGACAATTAAAAAAAACCCCATAAATATTCAAAAGTCAGGCAAGAAAAAA
Source organism: Phaethon lepturus (assembly GCF_000687285.1). Classification (NCBI taxonomy): domain Eukaryota; kingdom Metazoa; phylum Chordata; class Aves; order Phaethontiformes; family Phaethontidae; genus Phaethon; species Phaethon lepturus. The sequence goes on from NW_010546762.1 coordinate 33,137, forward strand.
GGTAAAAGGCATGGATGTGGTGTCCTCTCCCTCGGCAGCTGCTGCTCTCCTGTGTGAGATCTGGGACTCAGGGCTGATGTCCCACCGCCTGACCCCATGTGTCAGGTCTGCAGAGGAACCGCCACACCACCTACAACCCATTCACCCGCCTGCACAACCTGCTTCTTGCTGAACACCCAGCATCAGTGTTAACGTGTTGCTTGAAAATCCACAGGGACCAAGGTAATAACCTACATACAGGACTGGGCGCTTGGGCTGGTGCACAAGAAAAGGCACAGAAAGCACTGGGGCAAGCCAGGCCACCTTCCTTCTTTGCAAAGAGACATCCAGGACGCTTGGAGTCCCCCGGGTTCCCGAACCGCTGGCGGGTGCTGCTGCTCGCCGCGACGGCTGCTGGTGTCCGGGCGCAGAAGCACAGGCAGAAGGAGGGCACAGCTGGCGAAGGAAGGAACACACCGCAGTTTCGTGTGGCGAGCATGTTCATTTTAATTGCTGGGGAACAATGCTACTCCACACCACCCACGGCTTGGGCCTGTGGCTTAGTGGCACCGTCTGTCCCTACTCATGCAATATGGCTTGCTTGTTTTTTATTATTATTTTTTAACACGACTGTACAATTTAACAGTTTCCTTTCCCGTTTCTGAGTGGCACGTTGTTTTCATGGCAGCTTTTTGTAATTTGAGGTCCACGTTTCTCTGACCCATCACTCTTGCCAGTTTGGGAAGGGAACCGCAGATGATTTTTTTGCTGCCCTGAGCTACTACCTCGGGCAAGCAGCTGCCTACTGTACCTGCCTCTACAGCCCGCGTCCCACACTAACGTAAGGTTAAAAAGCACTCTGTTTGCATAGGGAACAGATTTATGGTAAATCCAGGCTATTTTTAAGCAATCACAACGAAAACCGCTGTCATGTTTTCCTCAGTGCTGGCACGCAGCTGAACGTTACATAGGGTTCCCCCTCTTGGAACAATTTTTTACTGATTTTGCTTTGTTTAAACTGCTTTGGTGCATGATTTGATGGAATGTGTGGAGCAGAAGGAAACTTTGGATTGAATGCCAGATGCCTGCTTCATTCTTCTAACCTACAGTGTTATTAAAATATTACCAACTGGTTCTCAAGATCTTTCCACTGCAACAACTTAAAAATAATTTGGATATCAGTTTTTTTGCTTACTGTTGTGTTGTGATTGTTGTCTCTGTTGTCACAAGTATGAATATCAGGTAATGGGTACCATTCATTTTTGTAGTTAGTAGTTTTCCTGGGGTGCTAGTGACAGGAGAAATGTATGCATTAAAACAAGCGTGATGGAAAGCAGCTCTCTTTATAATTTCAGCCCAGCTGCTGTATTGATGGATACAATCTTTACCACATGCTCCAGGTGGCTTCTAATGCCTGACTCCCTGCAGAAACCTCTATTTGCACATCTTAAACCACTTATTGGATTTGAACAGGATTTTTCAGCCTGAGTGCAGTAACAGTGTTCACTTATGTAATATTTGTAAATCCTGGCTTTACATTTCACTCACCAGACTATCTTCAGAGGTATTCAACGGGGCTTTTATGTGGTCTGATTCTTGCTCTTTAGTGAGATCCCATCAGCTTGTATGGCTACAAAGCACATTGCTAAATTTATTTTCCATCATTGTCAGGGGTTTACAATGAAGTGTAACTCAATTAATCAGCCCTTGCTGAATAGTGCTTTTCTTTGTCACCAGATTTCATATAAAATTCATCTGAAAGCTTTGTATTTAAAGTTCACAAAGGTTAACCTTTATTCAGGGCATGCATCTCCAAAGGCTCTAATCAACTTGTCTACTGTTGTTTAAAACTTCACTTACTACTGTACCAGTTACTTTGAATTATTGTGCTTGAGACCTTCATTTGGTGCCTGACTGACTGAACTGGCACACTGAAGGCTGCAAAATAAAGGGCTTTTATAATTATGGATGGGTAGAGCAGTTACTAAAGGATATATATTCCATGTTGTCTTATTCATTACAACTGTCCACCACCCAGACGTTTACTGTACACTTTGTAGCTGTGCAATAAAACTTCAAGTGTTCTCATTCCCCCAGTAATTCTGTGCACAGCCCATATCTCATATAATGTTTAAGGGACTTAATAATAAGTTAGTGTACTAATTAGTGGAGACAACAGCAGACACCCATGATTTATAGCAAATGCCCAACAGATGATTACACTGCTGACCCACAAGTAAATCTTTTCAGCAGTGAGCTTTTACAATTAATTGCACATCAGTATACTTATTTTGCTCCTTTATATTAAAGAAAAAAGGAAAAGATGAAAATGTTCCTTTTGAAAGGTGAACCTTATGGTGGCTGCAGGTGTTTCTGCTGATAGAAGGCATTGGTATGCAGAAACTGAACCATTTTCAGATAGAATAAACTCCTATTCCCGTCCTCCTTTGTTTAGTATGAAATATTATTCTCCACTTGAGTGATGTTTGCATTCCTTTCCAACGCAGTTGGTTTGATTTGTGACCTGAATACAATGACATACATACCAATGATCCATTACATGAACTAACATATTTGGGATTCCTGAAGGTTGGAGTGCAAGGGGACAGCAATCTGACTATATTACTTTGAATTTCGGAGTAAATTGCAAGTCCTTTTTTTTTTTTTAAACTAAAATCTCATAAAGATATTAAGAACATAAATTTGATATGAATACAGGGTAGCTGGACTGACACAATAGATCTAAGGAATCATTAGTGTTCAGATGATTGACCCAAAAGGCTGCGAGAAGGATTAACACGACAGACTGTGACAGTTCCTCCCAAGCCTTTACAGTCGGCTGGGTCCAAAGGCCACTTTGCACAGTCTCCCAAGCAGAGAATGTTCTCCAAATTAACATGTTTTCTAAAATACCTACTAAGCTACAAACCGCACTCTGACAGAGCTGTTGGGGTCCATCCAGTTAGTGTTAGGCCAACCAGAATACAGATAGAACTTAGAACAGAAGCCAGCAAAAAGTAGGGTTTGAAAACTCATCGTCAGAACGCTAAATACAGCGGTATCCAAATTTAACAAAAGTATTTACTTGAGATATTGGCCAAACCTGAGGTAAATGACACACAGAATATAGCATTATATTTCACATCATTGTAAGATTATTTTTGGGCTAATGACTATCACATTTATTATGTATTATTTTTCTTTTCTTAATTACTACAATATAAAACAAGGATAAGTTTGATCTCTATATGTTAAACAATACCTAGCAAGAGGAGAATTCAAATTAGTCATCTGGCCTCTCATGGGATCATTGACTTTTTCTTCAGTCTTACTGATGTAAAAATGTTCATGTCTTCATCTTAAATAAGGCAAACTTGGCTTTCTAAAGCGGCTTTTAATTTTCCATCTGGAACTTCTTCCACAGCAAAGCTGGCCATTGCATTTCCAAAAGATAAAAGAAAATGAAAAGTACTCTTAACCTTTCTTCTTCTGTTTTTTCTCATTTTATTCGTAATGTTCCAAATATTATTTAAGACAAACTGAAAGATAAGGAAATCTGAGGGAGAGGAGAAGAGGAGACATGGAATCTCAAAAGATAAAAATAGTGGAAAATCTCTAACAGCTTTCTTTTTGCAAAAAAATATATTTCTCCTTCAGAGAATTAGGTTTCTCCATTGATATATTGGAAAATTAAGGACTATCCATGAAAACCATTTTTCAACCAACAGTACTGTAATCACAAGGCTGCTAATGACATGCTGCATAGCTTCAGGGAAAATCAATTAATCTGAACATCAATATCTCCATCTGTGATATGAATATAATAATTCTTCCCTTTTTCTTAATTAATTTGTAATATTCTCTCTCTTTCCTTGCCAAGTGCCCATAGCATTCATTGTTGAGGGCTAATTCTGGAGAGCCGGAGGGGCTGATTAGCAGAGAGGCCATGAACCCACAGACAGAAGACTGGTCCAAAGCTTTCACAGACGGTGGGGACCTCCCTGAGCGAGAGTTCTCTGTCCTGCTTACTATAAGGCAACGCCATCCCCAGGCATCCTGGGGGTAAGACCTCGCACCAAGGCATCCAAGGATGCCAGTGTGATCCCATGTTCCAGCCACCCACCAGAATTCCGCACCTTTGGGTTGGGGAGCATTTACAGGTGGCCAGAGGAGCTCTGCTCATGAGGTGAGCTTAGCGTCAGCTCCCTTACCATGGCATGACCCTGATCAAGTATCAAAATATTTTATCCAGGATGGCCTTAAAGACTTCCAGACACACAGCAATAAGTTGGGTTGGCCTCTCATGAGGTACTGACTAAAATCCCACCAAAGCTGATGGGCAGTGCTGTCACTACAAATAGTGTCTGCAGCACTTTACACTATTCGAGCCATTTTTACTTGAGAGTCATCTCTTCTAGGAGTTACTTATCAGTCACTCTGCTGGCATGTTGCAGTCACATTGCTATTACAGCCTAGTCACAGCCCCCATTACATGACAGTTGCTTTAGAGTGCAGAGCAATCCCATTGCACTTACTTTATATTGACAGTTGTACGATGTCACTGTCATATCACAGATATTTCCTTGTCATAACTTAGTGACATTGTAGTCACATGACAGATACTTTTTTAGAGTAGACTCAATCTTTTCCATGGAAAACTCTGATAATGGCAGTCACTGCTCAGTTATCTCTTACCTGTAGCCATGACAAAAACATTTTGCAGCGGTCACTTCCACTAGGTGCTTTGACTGTCACACAAAGAACTACTGAAAAGTTGCTGTTGCTCACTACAGACAAAGTCCTGGGTCCTTAGATCCACTTTAATGTCAAATTAAAGTAGGAGCTAATTGTATTTACAGCTAATTCCATATTTTATACATGCTGCTTAATCTTACTGTTCAAATACTGTAGGCATTTGCTCTGGATTTTGAATTGTTATTCTTATTAAAGCTATGTGAATAATTAAGCATGTAATTCTGTTTGCATGTTTTCACAAAGAATCCTTTTTTCAAAAGCAATTGTTATATAATTTCTCATTATAATTTTGTAATCCTTTGCGGCTGCTGTGTTGCATGTATTTAATGACCAACATGCAAGTTGTGTGTCGACACAGTTCAAACGGCATATTTCGGTTCACTCATTGACTGATGAATCCAAAGAGAAGCCATCACCACTGTTAAAATTCCTTCAGGTTTTCTGAGCAAAATGTTTCACTGGGAACTGAAACAGCTTGTAAGAGACATTCTTCCACATGTCTTTAAAAAGTAATCCTTTTCCAGCTATTATATCAAAATTTAGAGAAGGAAAGAACTTATACATGTGTCCTGGTTTTGGCTGGGATGGAGTTGATTTTCTTCATAGAAGCTGGTATGAGGCTGTGTTTTGGATTTGGGATGAAAATAATGTTGATAACACACTGATGGTTTTGGTTGTTGCTGGGCGGTCCGGCACTGTTCAGCTTCTCGTGCTGGCCTGCCGGTGGGAGAGCAGGGGGTGCCCGGGGGCTGGCAGGGTGACAGTGGGCCCAAACTGGCCAAAGGGATATTCCATATCAAATGACGTCACGCTCAGTATATAAAGCTGGGATGAAGAAGGAGGAAGTGGGGCTGGCAGGGACATTCATAGTGATGGTGTTTGTCTCCCCAGGTAACCATTGCGCGTGATGCAGCCCTGCTTCCCTGGAGGTGGCTGAACACCCGCCTGCCCATGGGGAGTGGTGAATTAATTCCTTATGTTTCTTTGCTTGCGTGCATGGCTTTTGCTTTACCTATTAAACTGTCTTTATCTCAACCTGTAAGTTTTCTCACTTTTACTTTTCTGACTTTCTCCCCCATCCCACCGGGGGGAGTGAGTGAGTGGCTGTGTGGGGCTTAGTTGCCAGCTGGGGTTAAACCACGATGACATGGTCTAAGTGAGAAAGTTTAAGCATTTGTATAAATGGAGATTTTTCAATATTGCCATTACTGCATATTTATCTGAATATTACAAAAGCTTTTCCCTAAATCTCCATAACTACACAATGAAATTCTATCCTAATTAAAATCTGCATCAAAACTCATCACCTTGAAGTCACTTCATCCCAGGACCAGGTAATCAACACAAGTCCCTTCTCTAGTTATATCAAATTTCCTAGTGCAGAAGAAATAATAATAAAAAAAATCACCTGCCCCCAAATTATTTTCATTGTCTGTCTTTGATACTATAATGAACTATTGATTCTATGAGTAAGTGTTCCATATTCCTGTCCAAATAATCTTGGGATTTATTATATGAAGATTGGCTCTTGTCCCAGGTTCCGAGCTCTACAGTTGGACTTCATTACAGATCCTACACATCGTAGGGGCTGGTATTTCCCTTCAAGTACTGAGTTGGGTGTAACAGAATAATATCTTCTTAGCTGTAGGCAAACTTCGCTGAAGACAATTTTATGGTTCCGAATTGTAAGACATGAGGAAAAAACCTGATTTTAGGTCTTTCTTTTAACAACTTTCTTATAAAACATAAATATAGCTGGTCCTTTATTTAAATTTTGTTAATATCAACATTTTTTCCATCTTGATTTCCTAAACAGCTATTTGTTTGCTTTAAATTATCTCAAAGACAAGTGCTTTTCCTCCTCAGGGAATGTTTCTGTATACTCAAAGCAGAAGCTCACCACGGTGGATGTCAAACCATAGTATGACCATTCTAGGAGGGAGGCTGATTTTTAGTACATGGATCCTCTTTCCTGCACATTGCATTACGGCATTATCTTCTAATTGTTCCCCTGGAGTATTTAAGATGCTTATTTAAGTTATTTCCTTGTACCTCTCTTCCACTGAAATGTTCTTGTTTTCAAAACGAAGAGCATGCTGCAAATAGTATTAAGGCTTTAAAAAATGCAAAGGCAAAGGATGCTATCAGAAACACCACCACTGATATCAGTGGAGGTAATATGGACCTTGCTGAACTTTGTCTCGAAGGTCAAATTTTAAAATTATGATCCTTCTCATTTTGACAGGGATCGGACTTGAGTATGACGATGTCAGTTGTATGAAAACTAGGGTATTTTTACAGGCAAAATCCCATTTCTACATGCAAATCCAGCACAAAACAAACTGGTTTTCTATCTGGATACTTTATAGGCTGTTTACTTGTGCCAGTGCTTAAAAATGACATATGTACATAATGTGCTGGTGTAAAATCACATTAAACAAGAAGCCTGATGTTCTGCTGATAATCTAACATTTACTCTAGTTGATACCCTTAACACTTACACTCATTTTCAGCACTGCTTTACTAAAGTCTCTTGAAATGAAATTGAAAATGAAATAAAATTGAAAATGAAATAATCTTAGTGCAAAGTCAAATTAGAAAAGAATGAATAAGTATTAACATTTTAAGAAATAACCAGGGGAAAACAAGGAAATTATCCCACAGAAAAAAAATGATATTAATACAAATGAATAAGAACCTAATCAAGAAGAGGAATCTGAACACCCACAGAGGAGTTTGCAAGCTGTCCTGGGTTTATTTCATTATTATGAATATACAGATAATATCTGATGAAAAATGAACACAGAAATCTAAAATCTACTTGTACTGCTATATGACTAAAATCATAAGCAATCAGATTATACAGACCTGTCAAGTGAAGGCTTCCAGTCATTTCCCTGTTCACAGCACATTGCATTCTTATACCGCAGAAGTACTCAGCGCGGAGCAGCTCTGCAGCCTTCAGTGGCCTCCAGCTTCAAACTTCCTCCCAGAAAGCAAGAAGCAACAGATGTACACACAGTTTTGTTCTGAGGCTTTACATTGTGGGGCAAATTTTGCACCATACAAAACCTATGTTTTCTTAGACATCAAACACTCATCTCCAAAATTCAGACCTGAACCTGTGACCTGCAATGTGGTCTAGGCCAACTCCAAAGAAATCGTTTAGGAAGTACAGAATCTTTTCAGAATGATCCATCCCTATATACAATTTTCCTAGCACCTCAAAACAAACATATATTTTTTCTCACGTTGGAGTAAAATGGGTTGAAAGCATCTGTTTTTCATGCTGTCACACTTTTTTAATTTAAAGAGCAAAACCAGAAATATATAGCGGAACTAATATGGGCCACAGTCTTTTTACACTTATATGTACTATCTGTAACTGGAGCAATAAAACTTTCAAAAACAAATGACTTTTTTTATGTCCGCTTTTATTTGTCTACCGTTCAAATAATAAAGAAAGTCTATAAAATAGTTCTACTCTGTAACTTGTGAAGTTAAATCCAACTCACCAAAATAATGAAAGAACGACACTCTTTTAAAAATAGATCCAGTTGTAGCTTAATTAAAGAAGTTAAATACATTCCATTGCTATGAAGCACTTCACAACAACACACAATTTTTTATCCAGAATCAGTACGTGGGTGAAAAAAAGCCCCTTAAGTTCAATGTTTACTGTTATGGATTAAGGTAATAGAAGAGTAGGATGCTCCCAATTTATTTTGCTGTTATTTTTCAACTGCGTTAGTGATCAGTTTCAATCAATTCTACGCAAAGACAAGGAGTTGCTTGCTTGGATTTTGTTGTTAATGCAGATCATTTAATTGTATTTCTTCTGTGTATTTCAAAATATAAAAATATGGTAAAATATTTAAATCAGTATGTTTCATTGTTAAAATGTTGTTTCTGGATTGTTTCCTCTATGCATTGAAAATATCTTGTTGTGATGAGCAGTATTTTATTTATCATCTGACATCACGTGATTTGTGTATGCAGTATTTATTGTATATTGCTCAGCTGAGACGTCTACAGTCTATGTAGAGTGCCAGTATAACTGTCATATAGTCTACAGCAAGGAAATACCAGGCAAGAGACCCAATATCTCTCTCTAGGTGCACAAACACTAACTGTGTGACTGGCTAACACACCAAAGGTATGTACGTACCGATGGGGCATCAGGCCTGGCCAGAGCTGAGGGACATTGCTCAGCCAACCTCTGCCACTGTCAGAGAGCAAATGCTGTTTCTGTGGGACTAGCTACTCAAAAAAGACAATTTCACAGGTCATGTGATATGCAGACCTGGTTTAAATGGTTTAATAAATACAATTAGCTGTCCTTGAGTGGATACACAGACTATGTTGATGGTTTGCTGACTACCAAATACTGCTGACTAAATCTGACCACAATTCCAGCAACACCAAACAACACTCCCTTCCTCCAAAAGCAAGATTAGGGGGTTTTGTCCAAAAATTTAACTTAACAATTAGAAGCTGTATTCCATTTGCATTATTATGATACCATGGCTGTGCACTGGGGAAGGTTCCTTAGTTATGTGCACAAATACACCCAAAGCAGCCCAAATTTTGAACAAGACAATGCAGTGATTGACTGTTGGTTTTCTCACACTCTAGAGAAGAAGTGTGGGGTGGATCAGAGAATTCCACTGTGATTTTTAAAACAGTTTTAAGTGAATTGTGAAATAGCAAAACATCTGGATATGAGAAAGTCAAGTGCAATAGGGAACCTACAAAAATGTATAAACAGGAGTTACAGCGCAGATTTTAAACTCACTGTGGTACTGTATGCAGAAAAAACTAGCAATTGTTAGCCCAAGAGGAAATATAATGTTACGGAGGCAAATGTGCCAAGATGGAAATAATCAAAACAGAAGCTGTTATGCACTAACTCAGTGCAGAAATCATTCAGTTCCTGAAAAAGGGCACTTCCATGAGCTATCATAGAATCACAGAACCACAGAATAGTTGAGGTTGGAAGGGACCTCTGGAGGTCATCTAGTCCAGCCCTCTTGCTCAGGTAGAACAATAAGTTGCAGAATGTGTGAATTAAAAAAAAGAAAAAGGATAGAACCTTAGTTACACAGGAAGCCATTAAAATAAAATCTGAAGAAATAGCACAGGCATGACAAATTACATGGCAAAAATTCAAGACCAGTAATGGCTGGTGCATACAGATGATGTGTCATAATGGTTTTTGCCTACAGAGAAGGACTTCGCTTTGCCAACATCTACCTTCCAACTTCACCAAAAAATTCATTGCATTCCAGCAATACGTGATTGGATTGCATAAAGGTCACGATTATCTGCTGAGCCAAATGGGAAATGCAGATGAGACACCAGTTTCCTTTGATGAGCCATCCAATAACATCATTGAAGAAATAGGCACAAAATCCGTCATCATCAAAACTTTGGGGAATGAAAAAATGTGCATTACAGTAATGCTGGCAGTGTTAGCAGATGGTATAAAATTGCCACCGTATGTGATCTTGAAGCGGAAAACAATGCTGAAGGACCAGCTGCCTACTGGAATAATTGTTAGGTGTCAAAACCAAGGATGGATGTCTACAGACTTAATGAAGGATTGGCTGAACATCATTTGGAAAAGGAGACCAGGTGTGCTGATACACAAAAGGAGAATGCTTGTCCTAGGTACATTCAAAGGGTATCTAACACCAGCAATGAAGAATATCATTGGAGAAATGAAAGCTGCTCTTGCAGTTGTACCAGGAGGAATGTCACAACTGCAGGTGCCTGATGTAGTAGAGAACAAGCCCTTTAAAGAGTGCTTGTAGCCCTTATGGCTCCTGGCAGGGGATCCTGCTGTATCTCCTACAGGGAAGATAAAGAAGTCCTAGTGCAGCACTGCTTTGTCATTGGATTAGGGCAGCATGGGATCAGATAAATCCAGAAGTTGTCACTGAAGGGTTTAGGAAATAATGTATTTCAAATTCCATGAGAGGAGCCAATGATGATTTGAGTTCAAAGAAGAAGTCGAGATTGGTGAAGACACTAAAAGTGGGAAAGAAATTGAAGATGGCATAGAGTGACAGTGATGGAAATGATGAAGGGGTGCCAGATGAAAAATCTGAACTGCATAAGAGAAGAAAATAGGCTAAATTCAGGCAAATCATTAGTGAAGAACTTATACCCTTATTGTATGCTGGTTACAGTTATGTAATAAAGTTCTTTGTTTATAACCTTTTTCTTAAAGATTGTTATTTTAAATTCAGCATCATTGTCCCTGGGTAATATGACATATTGGCTATAACTTGAAAATGCAAGGATATAATTTTAATAGACTATATTCTGAGAAAACAGTATTAGATGAGGAAATCTGAGGAGCTAGGGAAAGCAATTTCTCTCCAAAGTATTTACCAATCTGTTATGTAAATAGAACATTTGTCAAATTATTAAAAAAAAAAAAGCCAACAACAAACAAACCACTATTCAATTGGTACTGCTACTGGACTGAATGATAAATTCCCTAAGCTCAGAGAAAACAAGGAGGAGGATCTGTTGTGAATAAGGATTCAAAGTCTGGCCCATTGTTTGCTTTTTTTTTTTTTCATTGTTCACATTCATCAAAACCCAAGAAAATAGCCCAAATATTGCTTTGGCAACATTTAACATGAAACACAAAAAAGCAAGCCAGCCTGGCTCTCCCCACCCAACCCCAAAACCAACAGAGCTGCCCTTGCACGCCTCCATCTGTGAAAGTCTGAAGATGTGGAGAATCATAGAGATGTTCACAGATCAGGCTGTTTCAGAGGCAACTGGAGAAGGAAGTTACCTCCAAGGCTTTGATCCTCATTGGTACCTTGCCAGAAGAGTTCCAGCTCTTGTGTCTTCATTTACTGTGACGTGGCTGTCATCCACAAGGAGCAAATCTAGAAGGTTAGAGCCGAAAGCTGTGAACTTCTGCCCCTGGAAATCAATAGCCAAGGCACATCCCAAAGCTGTGCTGTAGGAAAGCTTAAAAAATCAGTGGCCAACTTGAAACTCAATGCATATCTGTGCTGGGAAAGGACTTGTGGGGCAGCCTCCTGCAGTGGAGAGCACCGTGCAGCTGTCTGCACTGGAGAGAGCAAGAGGCAGAGATACCAGCAAGAAAGTCAAGAAAAGACAAGCATGAGCCAACAAAGTCTTTCCACTGACTTCAGTGGGTTTTGGATCAGGTCCCTTGCAAATACTTTCTAACTCAAAGGTCAGCCATGGAAAATTTGGATGTTTAATACTATTTTCTTTCTTTTTTTTTTTTTTTAATATTCTTAAGCTAAAAATTTCCAGGCATACAGTGCTTTTCTGGTTGCTTTGTGGAGGAAACAACAGCCTTTTGCTGTGAAATGCACTTGCGTTTATAACTAGTTCCCCAGTACATTTATCCCTTCAGCTATATATTGCCTTATTTATCCATTCCTATCAGCTTTTCATTTGTTTTTTCTAAACATTGGTGCTGACTATAGAGAAGCCAAGAAAATTCAAGGCAGTTTCCAAAGCTGATCATTTTTTCTTTCTTTTTGCAATGAAGACTCCAGCACTGACGATTTAAAAATGTATGTCTATGGTTTATAAGAAAATCGACTTCCCTGCTATTCTTTGATGGAGCCTTTGAAATCACACAATGCCTGTCACTATTTTTCAGATATTTAATAAATCTGGTTCAATGATTTTCTGACAATTCTCCACCAAAATTATTCAGGCAGCCTGAGTCCCTCTTTGGAAAAAAAAAAAAAGTAAAAAAAAGTAAAAAATAATGTTGTATGGATTCAATTTTGAGTCAATAAATTGTTGATTAATCTGGCTCATGGTGTGTATAAACTCAGGCTTAGCTGTAATGGTAATCATCTCCAGAGTGCCATACAGCTGCATGCTTTCATTTCACACCAAGGGAGCAAGGATTAAATCCCTAATGGAGAAGACATATAAACAGTTTTAGTCTCTGCAACAAGCACGGTCCCCATGGCAGCATATTTGTGTATACAGCGTGTGAACGTGTGGGGAGGAAGGAGGGACTGGTTTTAAAAAAAAACATAAAATAATTTTCACAAAGTGAGTGGTGCAACATGTCGGACCACAGAACTGCGGAGAAGCCCGAAGCGGTGCCGGGCGGTAAGCTTAGCAGGGTGCCTTGCTGTTCATCGGGCACCTACACCGGCCCCGCTCAGGTGGCATAGCGTAAAATATCTCTCCTGCTCTGAGTGACACCATATGTACGGTGACAGTCTGAGACAGCGAGCCGCTATGTGCAGGCTGCTGATAGCCATAAACTCCTAACAGCTACGCGTGTTCGTTAGTATGCCGCCCTGACCATTAAGTGGTTCCGTAAAATGTGGTTTTACCCAGACCCTTATTTTCCACCATATAATCTTCCCAAAGCTGTCCCAGAATCTCTAGTATAACAGTGTTAAAAGCAATGTGTCTGTAAAGCTTTCTTTCTTCTTAGAGAATTTTAATCCCGTTTATTGGTAACTAGCTTTTAAAATGACATTTTTCCTTGCTGCATTTAGCTTAGTCCAAGGGGGGGAAAAAAAAAAAAAGATGCCAGATGTCACGGGGCCAATAAGCAGGTGGGCCGAAGCTTCTGTACCAATTCAAACTGGCACCGCATCAAACCTGGTGGGTATAACCTTTAATTCAGTGCTTCCCTGGCACCAGATCTGGTGCCATCTGCTTAGCTTTGCTAAGCTGTGCTTGTTTCTGTGCAGGGACGATGCCAACAATGCAAACTGTCTCCTACATGTGCAGGGAATCATCGGTGCAACTAGTTTTTCAAGACCCATATGGTGGCATCTGCAAATGTACACTGTCAGCGTTGCTACTCGTACCACCCTTCGTGTTTAAGAATGGAAGGAGAGAGCCCTGCTTTGCAATTCACATTAAGCCGAAGGGATATTCTCTTTCCCCGTGCTGCTGTTCTTAAGGGCAACTCCGGGACGAAGTGAGCATATAGATTTTTAAAGAGGAAGCAGTTTAGAAATCAGGCATGGGAACTGGGGGAAATCAAGTAACAGTTGGGGAAAAAATTATGATTTTGTGGAAATCCTCTTAACTAATTGCCTGAAAGCTTCCCAGCTGTAGTTAAAACCAAAAAATCACTGTATCTTGGCTCTTGGGGCTATGGAACAAGTTTGCTTCCCAGTGGTCACCCCAAGACATGGACAATTCTACTTGGCAGGAATGGATGCCATCCTATCGCTTCTTCTCCATGAGGTGGTACCATCAAGAAGAGCACATGTCAGAGGGACAGGGTAGGGAGAGGCTGGCTCCAGCACAGCTATTTTGGTGCTTATTCCAAGCGTTAAGCAGCATGGCTACTGACGCCGAGTAGGTGATGAAACGATAAGCCTACGTGCAGTGATGAGCAAACCCAGAGCTAATAAAACTCACTTCAAGCTCTCCAATGTAAATTTCTCTTTGTGAGAGAGCAGCGATACCTCCTTCCAAGTGCGAGGACGGGGTCGTGCAGGGGGCCATGGCCAGCCGATGCCTCCTCCTTCCTCTTCCTTGTCCCCGAGAGCGCGAGCATTGCGAGTGCTTCGCGGAGCTGCGGGTGTGCGTGGCAGTTTGGAGGGGAAGGGCAGAGAGGCACCATCCTTGCTCACACCTCTGAGCATTGGCTTGGCATTTTCCACTCCTTCACATTTTGGCTGCTCAGACATTCCCGCCGGCTCTGATACGTTACCACCTATCACCAACGTCAGTAAGCAAGATCCTGACATGCTGCTCTGCCAACCATCATCAAAACACCTCTGTGCGGTCAGGAAAAGTACATGTTGACCACAAAGAGCAGCTCTCCTTACTGAAAAATGATTAATCGCTCTCACAGAAGGCCAGAAAAATTCGCACTGAAGAGTTTGAACAAAGCCGCTTTCTTTGGATTGCAGACGCTGCGGTGGAATGGTTAAATACAAACAAAAGGGTTTTTTTCAGTGGAATAATTTTCCACATTTGACTGCAGAAATTTTCTATTGATCTAGTGGTCTTCAAAAAAATCACATTTATATAGAGCATAACTCTACCTGACAGCGTGGCTTTAAAGCAAATCCTTCTTCCCTTGCTCCGTGTTCCTCTGATCCCCAAATGGTTCTGTAACATTCTTAAACAAGGAAAAGGTTAACACAGTAGTTTGGGAATTATGAAGCCTGCTGCCATTTTCCTTTGAAACCCCAAGCAATTCTCCATTCCTACAATAACATGGGCTCCCCCATTCTCATTGCCCTCCCACTGCATGAGCAGTATAGCCCTCTCTGGGTCAAATTCTGCTTACAGGTCAAAAAGGAGGCAAAAATTATTCTTGATTTACAGGAAAGTTAGGAACCTTCACTAATTCATGGCTTATTTTCAAGGTGTTTGGATACAACACATAACAAACTATGCCAATATTACTTTTTTAAATTTCAGTATTACCAGCCGCATTGTCTTGTCTTTATTTAGTGTGAGATAACTGATCAGCGCCAAACACAGCTGCAACTCATGTCACTGGTAATGAATGAGGACCTTTTTGTTACTGTTATGAACTCGCAGATAGCTTTAAACTGTGATCTTTAAATCACACTAGTCCAAAACTGCCTTTTTTAATTTTTACACTCCACATGTTTCTTTCCTTGACGTGCTATCTTCTGAAAAATTATAATTAAACCTTATAGCTAATAGAAATTAAAGCCTCCTTTATGGGAAGGCAGTCTCTTTTGGGCAGAAAGATACAAGTAGGAGAAAGATTTATTTATTCCTTTGATACATTAACAAAAAATTTATGCTACGGTACTCTGGCTCTGAGTGTTAGACTACAATTTCTTCCTTTAAAACAGTTCACCATGAATGGTATACAATCTGCATGGAACTTCTGAAGGTCTCCTCATCATGTGCATTTCCACAAACAGACAAGCAAGAAAAAATTTGCACTCGTTGCAAGTTTAGTACGGATGCTGTTGGTGCATTGCAGAAAAAAGTTAATTGCCCAAATCCACTGTTTGCACTGTTAAGCAGCATTTTTGTTTTTACAAGGAAAGATTACTTGCAAATACTCCCTCTTGTGATCAAAGCTAGAAAACCAATGGAATCATTTCCCACTGGTTCAAATCCTTCTAACTGACATTGTTCAAGTGTTACAAATAGCCTGCGTGCAGGATTTTTAAGCCCTTCCGTTCTTTGGACTTGTAAAAGTGATGGTTGCCTTTCAGAGACATTGAAAAAAGGCTCTTTCATCTCCTGATGAGGCATTGCATGTGCTGAACTTCATATTTCATTTCATTACTCACGTGAAGAGGACATATTTAAAAGGACATATCCGTTTCTCCTTTCTCAGATGATAAGACAATATTTTAAAATTGCATAGGTTGGTGAGTCTTCAAGGAAATAAAGCAGCTTTTAAAACAACAACAAAGTTAATTTTTTTAATCTTAGTGTCTTCACTGAGTTAAAAAATATATTTTTTTTTACATAAATCCCTTCAACCTTTAATTTCACCCATTGATCAAGGGTAGGTGCTGGATGTTATGAGGTTAACAATACAGCACCTGCCTTTGACTTTCCAGAAGATTGACTAAAATGCATACAAATATCTAAAAAATAAAACCAAAGTACATAGACCATATTTTAAAGAACTGTTGAGTGGCCTTTTTCTGGTTAGCCAAAAAGAGATACTGGCCTTAGAATATCCATTTTAAACCCAAGAAATGCCCTCTGAGTACTCATTCAGAAAATCCAAGTTTGTGAAAATCCAGCCATATCTCTTAGATGGTATTTATTTTTCACAAAGATGTTAATTAGGCTCCTAGGTGCGCCTTATGCAGATTTAAGTCTTAAATTTAATGTCCTAATGTTTCTCTGAGAGTTTACAATTAGCATGTTACTTGCTGTTTGCCTCGCTGCCCACTGGACATACTCCACCATCGATTTTGTTCTGTCAGTCACTGTGGAAGAGGAATAGCACTTCACAAATAAAGTATTAGGCAGGGTAGATCACACAGTTTTGATGAAGAGAAAATGTTGGTTAGAGGCAAAAAATAGTTAAGGAAACTAGAAATTAAATACCCAAACTTTGAATGATTTATGCAATTTTACAGAGCTCTGGTTGCCCTCTCCAGCTACTTGTGGCAAATTGAAAGAACTCGTAATCACTTATGTATTTCTGTGTGGTGACTAAAAACATGAATGCACCTGTATTTACTCCTTTTTCTAATAATTACCACATGAAATGTATGTGCACTATTGCTTAGTAGAGAACCTCTAACCTTAGCTACGATGGACCATGTCTCTGGAGAATCCCAGCCCTACATGCCACTGTAAGATCTAGATCCTGCAAAAGCTTCTGTTCATGCTTCAGAGAGCTCCAACACCCAACTCTTGATACTAATTGCTCATTGTGAGTTACTGGACATCTCCTCAAACACTTTTTTTTCCCCCAAGACATTTTTATTTATTGTTTAGGTTTAAGTACATATTCTACACTCTTCTCCTTGCACTCCAGCGTGTTTTACTTTGGGCATCAACAAACACTTGTTATTTCTAGAGGGATTTCTCTGTTCTTTGTTCTACTGAGATCACTCCAGAATGTTCTTCTGGATGCTCTTACACATGCTGCTGAAGCACTTGAAGTAATAAAAAGCTTTTGCACGCTATTTTATTCATATATATCTACACCAGCCTACATCTAAACCTGTAAAGTGACACTCATGGCTTGGCCAGTTTGTTTCCAGGGTCCTCGAGGCACAATAACAGAGTTCTGCATGCTCCAGAGTAAGATATGATCAATAGAACGTGCTCCGGTATTTTTATTCATCTCACTTGATTATGTCAAAGCATTCATATAAAATTATTTTTTTCTTTTTCCTCAGCAACAGCTTAACCTTGGATTGCCTTAGCTTATAAATTAAAAAAAACCCATAGAAACCAAGTAGAATAGAGCAGACAAGGAAAGACCGCTCAGCCCAAGCCGTGCTAGAGCACCTGACTGGTATTTCACAGTAAACAATGGCCAGGGTAAAACCCAGAGTAAGAAATGATCGATAGAACGTGCCCCCGGTATTTTTATTCATCTCACTTGATTATGTCAAAGCATTCATATAAAATTATTTTTTTCTTTTTCGTCAGCAACAGCTTAACCTTGGATTGCCTTAGCTTATAAATTAAAAAAACCCATAGAAACCAAGTAGAATAGAGCAGACAAGGAAAGACCGCTCAGCCCAAGCCGTGCTAGAGCACCTGACTGGTATTTCACAGTAAACAATGGCCAGGGTAAAACCCTTCAGTGTTTTTCACACTCTGCTCAATGCTCTTCTACTGCATTTTCTTCAGGGGCATTATGAAGCACGTGCAAGAAACGGTCTCTGGGTTTTGTGAGTCCTGAGGACGGCGAGGCTGGCTCCCTGCAAGTGGAGCTGACCTTTCTAAGGAATTTATTCTGGCGTACCGAGGGCTGAATAATCTGAGAGACAGACATAGAGCACAGATAAATAAATGAATCACACAGAGGAATATGAAAATTCCCATGCAGGATATGCCTTTTGCAACATGTTAACCCTTTCTGCAGAGAATTTATGGACAAAGAAGTTGTGTTGATGGCTCCAGTCATCTGTGCTAACTCTGCCATAACCTCATCCATGTGGAGTGAACTATGTCTTCAGCAATGTCTGGAATGTTCCCACATCTGCTTAATTTATTTCAGAAATGCCAGCAGCGTCACAAAAATGTTCATCTATGCAGGCTTGTACAGGGTCTCAAGATCTAATAAATATTACTACTTATTAATCAGTGACATTCATTCTTGTATGTTTAAACCGATTAAACACAATGAACAACAACAGAGACAAGAAAAGTATAATCCCTACTGCCGTTACATTCCCATTTAAACAGATGTTTCCTTTCCTTGTTTTATAGACTGGAAGAAGTAAATTAGTTGCAGAGTTTGACAACACATTTTTTACAGCAGCTTACAAACTATTTAAAATCACTAAGCAGGAGTATTAGCATTGCATTTGCTCGGGGGCTACCATGCTGGTGAAATAGGCTTACAGGCACTTCCCTAAAGCCTATGAATGATTCAAACCCACTTTATATGCAAAATCATATATACATGGCCTCTCTCAGATATTCCATGCTATGTCTATCTGTGAGAAGGAATACCCACCAGCACCTAAAGTATAGTCTTTATTTTTATTGAGTAGAATTCCAGCTCTGAGTGGGATCAGTCACCAACCACTATAGAAACATATAATCTCTGTTCTCAAAGAGCTTATACTAGGACTGTAAATCAAAAGGCAAAAGGACGATAGAGCCAATAAACAAGAGTACCAGAAAATCAGGAGAGTCTGTAGTGTCCTATTACATGAGACTTTTAACCTCTGTCAATTTTTAGACAACCAGATATGTATTGATCTTATCAGAGTGTGATTACACTGTTATATCATCCCTAGTTGGCAAAACCAGTCCCCGCTTATTCAGTTCATAACCATGCCTCTCACTGGCATGCTTTCTGTCCCTACCCCAAAAGAATAATGGTTATCAAGCCATCCTGGGAAACAAAATATTAGCAGGAAAATATTTATTTGGTATGAGGTATGCATTTTCCAAACAAAGTGGAGTTTTTGAAGTACAGTTGCACTGCCAAACTATTATAGGCATTCATTGAAAAGCACAGACTGAACATATTTATACATAAGGTAGATTCCCATTCTCCCAAATCCACATCTTTCAAAGAAGAATATACAAAAACTTGAATTTAATTCCTGGCCACACATGCAGCCCACATTGGGCTAGGTTATGTAGCAAACTTTGAAGATGGAGGCACATGAGTAAATATGCAAAGGTCAGGCCAATGAGTAAGAGTTTGCACAGAGGCAAACAACCGATATCCGGTATGCACAAACAGGGAAAGATCTGGGCTGAGGAAGCAGTGAGAGACGGTTCTTTTGGAGATGGTTGAAGTATTGTGACAAATTAACACTCTCCCTCTTTCCTACAAGCTATGTCCTCATGACCTTTGGTGAAGCAAGTGAAAGGAAGCTCTATCTTGCTGCAGCTTCAAAACCCCTGCTGCATGGTGGTAAGACTCACATGGTGGTAAGGACGAGCTGGTCTATCACCCTACACACCCCTAGGATGCAGAGCAAGTCTGGGGTGCAAGATATACGAACAGGGAGTCAACAGCAGTTGGACAAGCTGCAGTCTCTGGAACATAAAATTCAGGAGAGCCCTGCAAGAGAATAATACCCTCTTAAGAGGGAGAGTTGATGAAAAGCATGGTCGAAGTTACAGCAGGAACACAGGGGCAGGGAAGTACTGGCCCAGCTAGTGTACACTGGTACATTGGTAAATCTGCCTTCATCCATGTCAACTCCAGATTTGAACTTGATATTACATCTAAAAGAAAGGCAAAGACTAAATAGCATTTCATTGATTTGAATGAAAATATAATACCTGGGAAATGAAAATTGAAATCTGACTAAAAAACCTGACTGTCCCACAGAAGAATAAATATAGATCACACACCTGCAATTTAAATTTCGACCACCAAAGTGACTCATTGCCAGCACAGGGCCTAAGAAACCTGCAGTGCAGGTAGGTGCTCTACACCATCCTCTCCCACAACTCTGTAGATTTCTATCCAAAGAGAAGCAGCAATGAGAGGAAAAGAAAGTTGAAGCATGCTGTGGGTGTAGTTCCAAGACAGGGCCAAACAATCACCTGTAAATGATTTAAAAACAAACAAACAAACAAACAAACAAACACCAATAATGATAATGACAAAACAGGAAAAGAAATTGAAAAGCAGTTAAGTGGTGCACTCTGAAATGTCTCCGGTGAATTATGATAAGTATGTATTAGCTGCAGTATGTTTATCTATGTCCACAAGAGAGGATTAGCTGCAAACATTCTTCTGAGATAAACCAGAACTATTTGGTGCTGGCACTGTTAAATTTTTGCGATATGCAGGTGTTTGGAGTATGTGTGCAGCTTCCTCGTTGGTTTTGATCCAGGTATTTCCATTGAGAGTATTTTTATGCACTAAATGTGACGAGGTACACAGAATAATGGCAAACACTCCATGCATCTAGCAAAAAAAGCTTTATTTACATTGAAGCTTAAAATAGTTTAGTGTGTTAAGGGCAACAAATGTAAATATTCACCTTGTCAGAAAAACTTGGGGTCAGTGAATTTCCCCCACTTCTAGTTGGTAGGCTTCTCCACGGGCGGAGTAGCGCAATGTATCTTATGAAGAAGCATTCCTCTTCATCGCCGAGGTGGACGAAGGCATAGCTACCCCGTTTCTGACAGCAGAGAGGGCACGGTGTGAGCAGGGATTTAGGGCGGCTGGGAGAAGCGGTCCTGGGCAGCAGGATGGCTGAAAACAGTCCTCTGCAGTGTCTGGTATCTTTGCAATGCACCCGTGCTGCACCAGAGCTCTCCACTCCAGCCCGCTGCCATTTCCATCCTGCTCTAAATGGCCTCATGCCAGGTCGAGGTCTGCCGTTTGTCACCTTCCACCTTGTCTTGTTCCCAAGCTCTTCAGCTCCGCTATCCTCCAAGGGCCCAGCTTTCCTAACCCTCTTGATGAGACAGGCCAGTAATATTTCTCTAGCAACTTTGAAAGGCACCCACTTCTTTCTGTCTGGAGTCTTTTCTGATGCCCGCTGCATCGTTACTGCCCTAAATGTAGTAGCTGTAATTTAGCAGTAATTTAGGTGTTTATTTTAGAAGTAGTGCTCTGTGTGATATCCAAAATCTAGGCACAATTTTGATAACTATATTCAGCAGACTGGATGCCAGCTTAGACATCTGAAGAGGAGATTAAGTTACACAAAACCCCTGAAATTTTACAACCGCACATTTTTAATTTCCCCATGTTTCGCTGAAAAGCAACATTTTCCAGTTAAAGGATCTTTCTACATAACTAATTTCCTACATCAACAAACTTAATTCCTCCTATCACTTACCACCATTCTATTCTGTCAAATGACATATTATCATAAATTGTGCCTCTCCTGCAATTCCTGCT
>NW_010546762.1:54918-96069 GCF_000687285.1 Phaethon lepturus
TGGTCTATGCTACACTTACTTAAGACACACGGGCAGCTCTGCACCTTCAGACTGATTCATGTGGAAGGCCACTATGTACTTTTACCTAGGGATGACTGCATGGTTTTAATCTTGTTGCTCTTTGCTGAAAGCCACGTTCTCAGCCCCTGTGCAGTGGGACCTATGGTTTACATGCAATTTCCAGTGTTTCAGATTTTTCTTTTCTTCTTCACATGCCAGTGTTCCGATTTCTGAAACTTATCATTGTGTTCTATGCTATAACAAGACACCTTGAAGTCTCCAACTATTTAACTACATGCACCCTCCTCCACTGCAATTGCCTTTCAGCGCAGGTGACTCCCCCTGAAATCTTGTATTATCCGTGAGATCTCATTGGTATTTGATGGCCAGTAACCATGAAAATTAATTTCAATTTTGTTTTCTTCAAATCTCAAGTTCACCTTCGCATTGTAGTTGTACAACTTCCAGCTGAAGTCATCAAGGATTTTTTTGCACTAGCCTTGAGATGAAAGGAAAGAAGGGTATTTCCAAACATTAGCGATTACAAGTTATTGATAGCTTCCAGTGGACTATGGATCTACTCCTATATCACTTGAGTTAATGGGATTTTTACTTCTGGCTAGTTGGAAGTCCTTATGGCCTTCATTCACTGTAAGGCTAGAAGCATTAAAAATTCAGAATAATAATTTGCATTGAGTAATACACCTAAAGTGGACAAGGATTTACCTACACTAATTACACAGCAAGAATATCTATCTATTATCACGTGAAGATAGAGGTCCAACACACTTAATCTGCTCATAATTAAAGAGGCAGACTTGCCAGTGTTGCCAGAAACTGAAAAGAACTCTGGTCACACCAAGGAGAGAACTTATATCTTCCTGACTTTCATGCTGAATTCTGTAAACAATCACAACAAAACATTTCAAATGCACCATATAAAAATACATCATTACAATATTCTGCTATGCATCTTAAAATGACAGAGCAGAACAAAATTACCCCCAAAATTAATTAGATAGTTAAGCAAAACTAAACTAGCAGCCCAAGACTTCTCTGTGGTCTTAACTCTGCAAACTATTTCAGCATGTCCTTTAGCCCTTCCACACTAAGCACAGCACTTTTAGCACACAATTAGCTATAGACCATAGCCTACTATTTCATGAAAAGGAATGGGTATCAGGGCTGAGATCCAACATAACAGAACAAAAAGAAACCAAGTGATTTTTAAACCTACAAAACATTTTTTAAATCTTTAAAACTTTTTAAAAATTAAACTTTTTTTTTTTTTACTCTTATACTTCCATGAGGACTCTCAAGTTCCAGGAAATTTCAAGACTTTATTCTGTAATTATCTGACAACTTTTCATTCCCAGTTCTACCTTCATGTATGGCCTGGTCTGCTCATAACTATTAGCCTTTAACCAGTTTTGTCATATTCCCAAAAAGACCTTTCACTTGCTGTTTTTTCATTTCCCTGTTAGACAATAACATGTTCCCTCCCAGTCCTTTTTCCCCATGAGGTAAACACAATAAGATCTTCTAATCTCTTCTCATAAAAGAAAAAATCTATCCTTTCCCCCAACAACCATTATTCCAGTTTGAATTCACCTTTCTTAGTGCAGGTGTTCAGAATGGCAAAAACCTCTCTGAGTGCTTATATTAATATCTTTAGGCTGAGACATGAGACTCAGCTGATATATCTGAGGACTGGGCTTGCTCCCTTCTTGGAAGCATCCCTTGGACAGCTCAGGCGTATCCTGAAACTGAGGAGGGTGCCCTGGTTCCTCTCCCCCTCTGCCAGTTTCTGTCATAACCAGAGAAGAGCTTACCAGAGATGTTCTTTCTAGATACCCCTCTAGGTGACTGACCTTGCACATTTTGTTATTGAAGTACAACTCTTTTCTATTATTTCAGTCCTCTCGGTAACACAGATCTTCCTGCATTACGCTTCGATCCTCTCCGTATTGACAAAACCTCCGATTTTGTCTCATCACCACAATGTCACATTTTATGCCTTTGCCATTACTAAAGCTATTAAGGAAAGGTATGGGCAGAGGAACTGGTTACCAGAGGGAGAGCCAGAATGCACCATTTACTGTGCAGCTGCCCACATGCACCTCCTGCCTCTGGTGAAAGAGAGGAGCCGTCTCCTGTTCATCATGGGATACCGAAGGGCAAGCGTGTTCAGAGAAATAGCTACTGCGCTTAAGCTGTAAACTCACACTCTGGCCCATGACAGTCATGACAATTGATTAGGTCTCCTTAATCAGTCCCTCAAGACTTCAGGATACCTCCTTCCAGCATGATGATGCCCTTTAAGCACAAGCCATTGCATGATTATCTTGCTCTCAGTCAGCTCTTTACCTATTTTATAAGCTCCCTGCTAATCCCCATCCTCTCTAGTGCAATTAGTAAATTCCAGTGGAGCACTACATTAGATGTCCTACTGAAGTCCAAGCAGATTTGACCTACCTTATTTCCTAGTTCAGTCAGTTATTTTACTGAATAATGATATCGAGTTAGTTCTGGTAAAAACAAGTTGCATTTGAGCTCACTTTTAGCTAAATTTTTCCATCCAAATTTATTCCAAACTGTATACACTGCTGAGATAAAACTCATGAACATGTAATTGTCCAGAACATCTTTTCTCCTTTCTCAATATAAGTTTATACTTCCTATTCCCCAGTCATACCCTCCACCTTTTAAAATAATTTATAAAAATAATAGCTAATAAACTTTCATTATTTCATGTGGTATTGATGATTATATGCACTTTTTTTCCCTATGCTTGATGGTATTAAACTTTTCGGATTTTGATTTTATCTCAAATGTGGAGATTTTAGGGACATAGGAAGGACATAGGGATTTTAGAGACATAGGGAAGTGATCGTGCCCCTGTACTCGGCACTGGTGAGGCCGCACCTCGAATCCTGTGTTCAGTTTTGGGCCCCTCACTACAAGAAGGACGTTGAGGTGCTGCAGCGTGTCCAGAGATTGGCAAGGAAGCTGGTGAGGGGTCTGGAGCACAAGTCTTATGAGGAGCGGCTGAGGGAACTGGGGTTGTTTAGTCTGGAGAAGAGGAGGCTGAGGGGAGACCTTATCGCTCTCTACAACTACCTGAAAGGGGGTTGTGGTGAGGTGGGTGTTGGTCTCTTCTCCCAAGTAACTAGCGATAGGATGAGAGGAAATGGCCTCAAGCTGTGCCAGGGGAGGTTTGGACTCGATATTAGGAAAAATTTCTTCACCAAGAGAGTGGTAAAACGTTGGAACAGTCTGCCCAGGAGTCACCATCACTGGAAATGTTCAAAAAGCATGTGGATGTGGCGCTTCGGGACATGGTTTAGTGGGCATGGTGGTGTTGGGTTGATGGTTGGACTTGATGATCTTGAAGGTCTTTTCCAACCTTAATGATTCTGTGATTCTGTGATTTCAGATTCTATTATTTTCCTCTGGATATCTTGATCTGTTTAGCAAGACAAATCATTGCTCAACATCTTCACCCTTGGCAAAAGTGGAAAAAAAATTCTTTTTGCTTTTGAGCCATAGCTAAATCTTAACCCAACCCCCCTGCATAGAAGTATGCCTTCCTTCATTTTCTTTTGTTAGCTTTACTACCAATAAACCTTCTGCTATTTGTTTATTTGTTTTTATTTTCTCTGCAATGCCTAAATCAGTTTGACTTATGGTAGTTCCCTCTCTTTCCAGTTTTTCACCTTTCAAGTAGCTTGCTTTCTTGATCAATACCTTTATCCCTTGCCTATGGGTTCGCTGTTCATTCCTGATGTCCTTTTAGAGTCTTTTTTGCTTTCAATTTATTAGGACCTGATATCCTTTCTACACTTCTCTGCTTCAAGTTTTTAGAGAGATTTTGCAATTTTGACTTTAAAATATTCCAGAGCTCTTCGATATTCAAGACATTGAACTTTTCAATCCACCTGACTCTACTAATTGAGTTCCTTAGTGTCTTAAACAGTAAAGAAACCTTACTTCAGCACCTGCTTTTATCTAGCTTCCGTTTAATTTAGAAAGAAACCACTGCTGATCAGGACAGAAGATTATTCTCCGAGACCATCGTTTTTGTAACTATCTCGTTACTCGCACCGATTCATAACTTCTTGCTGGTCCAGTGATTATGTGGCAATCGGGCAGCTACCACATCCAGAAAGGGCTGCACCAGGCAAACAGCTCGTGCCAGGCTGGCTCCTTCAGCAGTGGCTGAAGTCTCCTTCAATGGCACAGTGCTACAGCTCCCGGCAACATTTCCTCTGTTCAATAAGCTGCTTGTCCGTTCTGAATCTAAGTGTGCTGATTACCACCTTTACTATTACCGCCATGTAGAAAATAAGGTGTTTATTAACCTTCTCAAAAGCCTATTTATTCCAAATATGTTATTTTCTGTGCTCTATTCTTTCCTAACGGTTTAACACATTGTTAATATACAAAGGCTTCCACTACCTTTATTTTTATTTTAATTTTTAATTTTCCTTGAGCAATTTTCCATCCACTCTCATGGATTACCGCATTCCAAGCCGAGGCTCTCTTTGACCAGGTTTCCTTTCTCTCTGTATTGTCTGCTTTCACAGTCTGTGCCAGGAAAACATATTTCTCTACGTTACTGCCCAGGTACCTGCATTTATGGTCAAATACTTATTTTCTCATGGAAAGCGCACGTTTTTGCTAGCCAAACAGTCAATATTGTATTGCCCCTGCAGCTACTTCATCTGCATAAATGTTCCTTTTCTTTTTAGTGTCCATTCTTCTAAAATCTGGCATTTCTTCATCTATACATTCAAGAGACGTCTATGCCCATGAGAAGGGCTTTTATTTTTGACTTTGTAGAAATGTCAGGAAGGTGTTGGGATTTTTTTTCCTAGCTGGGGTTGATCCATCAGCAAAACAGTTTTCTCATGTATCCATTCATCAAAGTATTTGCTGAATGACTTCTGGTTTTGAATAAATGACTACAACACAATTTATTGTAAAATGTCTCCACGTTTGATATTCAGTTCCATAGTCTGAAAAACAATTTCCTGTGATCAGAAGCTCTTGCTCCAAAGCCAGAATTTGTTTTCTCAGATGAATAAGTTATTTGTCATTAGTATTGCCAGCAAACTAAATAGACTAGAACAGCAGCTGAACATAAACAAGAAACAAAGTTTTAGTTAAAAAATTTAAAATATTGAAAATATTTTCAGAAGCATTTTCTCAGATCTAATATTTTTATGTTTATTTCTCTCTCGATCCAGACAACAGCCAGAATGCACTGACAGTCAGAAACAGTAATGAGAAAAAAAAATTCAGTAGTTAAAAAAACCCAACATCTATTCCTTTCAGGAGAATGGTGTTTTGAAGAAAGAGACTGGAGTTAGAAACTATATTCTGTTTATTTTCTCTAAATGAATTGGACACATTTATAATAAAATCATGCATTTTTCCTCTATTAAATTAGTTTAAGTAAATTAATTATAAAACAATTATCTGAGTTTTTATGTCATGCAGGAAGTGTCATTTATATGCCAGTTGTAAGCAAAGAGAGAAAAGGTTGCCCTCTTAATTTATTGTAATGCATGCAACAATGAAACATGATTTAATTGAAACAAAAGACAAGACGATGAAAAGAAACTTTTTTTTTTTAGAAAAAAATCCAAAGCATTTGCATGCAAGGCCTTGAAGGATTTCCGCATTATAAATTATATATTTATATGTAAATGGACTTCTGGCTTCTGTCCAGAATATTTGGCGAGTGAATGTTAGATTCTGCTGCCTTTGCCTCCATTGAGTTGTGAACTATTCCCTGATTCTACAGCTTCGCATAACTTAAGCTACCATATGTAAAGTACATGTGAAGGTGAAGGGTTTTATTACAAAATGACTGTATCTGGGAGTTGCCTACACCCCGTCTGAAAAATCAAGTGTCCCATACCTGCAAAGCTGAGGCAGGTGGTTGAACCTTGGGATCAAAGCAAAAGGTTTGGACTGTTTTTCCAATCTCAGAAACATTTTCTCTGTTTAAAAAAAAAAGATCTCTTACACGCTGACATGAATCTATGATGGCTCAGAATTGGTTTGTGTGGTTCTGAGGAAGAAATGGTAAAAGGACAGAAAAGAAACATCCTGGTGTGCTTACAGTATCCCAGTGATTGACAAGGAATACCCTAACCACTGAGCAAAAATGTGATCCCTCATACAAAATGGACACAACTGCAGCAGGGAAGGAGTTCACTTAAATTAGCCAAAAATGTATTTGTTTTGCGCTGGAATCCCAGACTGAACCCAAAAAATCTTTTCCAAAGAAATCAGTTCATACCTTCAGAACTTCAAGGTTAATTAATTGGTTTCTGGCAAAATTATTTCATCAGGAAATTCCTGACCAGGTCCTAATTATGAACCTTATTTCATAACCATCAGTAACGATTATACTGCTGGAAGCACAAGGGGTTTAAATGACTCAATTCTGACTTCACAAGATGACTCATCTAGTTAAAGGTGACTTGCTAATAAGGGCTATAACTTCAATACCAAGGAAGTGTAGGAAGACATATACCAGAATACACCATACCATTCTGCTTAAAAAAAGCAAAGAAATGTATTATTTAATCTTTTATTGTCAGTGGAAAAGCAGGCTCTGAGGAGATGACAAAAATGTGGGAACATGAACAATAAAGCATTCGGTCACCATTTTGCAGAATTCGCCTTTTCTAACTATTTCTTACCACAAATAAATTATAAAATAATTATATTGTTGATTATTGATGATATTTTGTTTGCATTGCTTCTCATAAAATAATTCCTTTAGGCTGTTCTATTTTGGTGATCTTGTTTGAAAACACAAGATAGAAAGAAGGACTTCTCTTTGCTTAGAAAACCCTGAGTCTCTACCTGGAGATCTCAAGTTTCAAAGGAAAAGCTTTCCAGGTGAACACAAACCCTCTACCCCGAGGCTTTAAAAAAACAAAAAAAAACCACAACAACCAATGGTTTTCTCTTTGGAAATGCCACTGCAGCACATTATAAGCACTTTAGTCAGACACCTCATCCTGCCACTCTTCTGTTTGGGCCGGAATCTCTATCACTACGTTTGCCTCCACCATGTGACAGAGAAGAAAGCAGGCATATACAAGCTCAGGGAATGGGCCCATGTGAACCTCATGAGGTTCAACAAGGCCAAGTGCAGGGTCCTGCACCTGGGTCAGGGCAACCCCCAGTATCAGTACAGGCTGGGGGATGAAGGGATTGAGAGGAGCCCTGCCGGGAAGGACTCGGGGATACTGGCGGATGACAAGCTGGACATGAGCCAGCAATGTGCACTCGCAGCCCAGAAGGCCAAGCGTATCCTGGCTGCATCCAAAGCAGCGTGGCCAGCAGGTCAAGGGAGGGGATTCTGCCCCTCTACTGTGCTCTGCTGAGACCCCACTTGGAGTCCTGCGTCCAGCTCTGGAGCCCTCAGCACAGGAAAGACATGGACCTGCCGGAGCGGGTCCAGAGGAGGCCACCAAAATGACCAGAGAGATGGAACACCTCTCCTGTGAGGACAAGCTGAGTGAGTTGGCGTTGTTCAGCCTGGAGAAGAGAAGGCTCCGGGGAGACCTTCTTGCAGCCTGCCAATACTTGAAGGGGGCTTATAAGAAAGATGGGGACAGACTCATTATCAAGGCCTGTTGTGATAGGACAAGGGGTAACGGTTTTAAACTAAAAGAGGGCAGATTTAGATCAGCTGTAAGGAAGCAATTTTTCCCAAGGAGTGTGGTGAACCACTGGTCCAGGTTGCCCAGAGAGGTGGTAGATGCCCCATCCCTGGAAACATTCCAGGTCAGGTTGGACGGGGCTCTGAGCAACCTGATCTAGTTGAAGATGTCCCTGCTCATTGCAGGGGGGCTGGACTGGATGACTTTTAAAGGTCCCTTCCAACCCAAAGATTCTATGATTCTATGATTAACATACAAGTAAATGAAACTTTACAGCATATTATCCAGAGGGGTTCCCACACTTTTTCTGGATCCTGGGCCACCTCAGTTTTTGCTACCTCTACAGTGCACCATGACAGTCCATGAGAGCACCAAGTCCATAGAGCAAGAACAGAGATGGAGGTGCCAAAGCATCATTTCCAATGAAACAATTTCCAATATATACCAAAAGTTAAACTTTTCCTCTAGAAAGAAAAAGAACCTCCAGCAAAATTCTTATTTCACAATTTGGTGGTATAGGAACAAAAATCTGACATTGAGTGATAGAACTGATACTGTAGCAATGACACAGGAAAAATGTTAGCTTGGTGTCACATAAAACTATTAACAACAATATTTTGCACATATCAAGTCTGATACAAAGTCTGTTGGTTTGTGTATGTAGATTTTAGAGCATGACTTTATAAAAGGTTTTGTTCCAAAAGGCTACAATACAACCACTCTTGGTTGGACCTGTATCACAGAGCCCCATAATATAATTTTACAGCAGAATTTAAGGCAACAGTAGTTCTGCTTTTCAAACATTCCAAGGGAAAGGTAGAAGCTCCTGATAACGACTTAAATAAATTCTCTTTTTAAACTATCACTTTCTACTTTGGAACATGTATTTGCTTTAAAAATGGGCTTGGGCTGGTTTGAACAAAAAGCCTCCAGCTTGTTATACAGAACAGGGGGTGGGCTGTATCATGAAGTTCAGACGCAGTAAATCTGCGCTCATGTTTTAGTACTGGGCTACCCATGAGCTCAGAGACACAGCTACGTCCTTCAATCTGTAGTCCCTCCTGGAGTGTTAGTAAATAACTAACTGTTCCACTTAGGCAGGTGCTGTTACAAGGCAGATTATAATTACACTTACGCTGTGGCTGCAACAGGAAACACACAGTGCCTCAAAACCTTAAAATTAGGAATGACTTCAGGTTCAACCAACTTGTTTTAAAATGTTGACTTCAGCAAAACTAGAAAGCCCAATAAAATAAAATATCACAGTCACCTACTCTAATTAAAGCGAGCCAAATGATTTACTGGTTAACTGTATAATTCCTCCTGGATGGGAATACATCTGATCTGTAGCCAGCACTGATACAAACATCGTTCCTCTCTCCAGAGTCGAAAATAAATATCTCTGTTGCTTTTTGGGGGGTTACAATCTCCCGCAGGCCAGTAGGTCACTGCCCTCTTCGGTGTGACACTAAGCAGAAAAGGTGAAATGCTGTCAATGAGAGTTTTGCTATTGATTTCAGCTAAGCCAAGACTTCATTCCATGTGTTTCACCCACTCTTAAATTTTAGTAACACTTATCTTATCTATCGTAAGAAATTTCAATGGCAAAAAACATTTGACAGGCATGTAAATCTAGAAGCTTGGAATTTGGGGTGAAGGGAGACGAGCTCTGGAAAATTGGTTCCACATTCACTGAGACATTCTCAGCCTTCTGTGGAAATGTCCAACATGTTAGTGCTTGATCCTACCTCTCCCCAATGTCAACTGCAACATCTCTTCAGATTTCAGCAGGAGAATGTGGTAACAGGCACGCAAAAGTGAGTGAACTCTGCCTTTTATTGCTGTCCCTCATAAATCACTTTTGTTTGCATAAGGCCCGAGGCAAAGTCCATTGAAATCAGTATAAGCCTTTTTACTTTGGATCGAGTCCATTATCTCTGCTTCTCCCGCTCCTTTTTCTTTTGGCTGAAATGTCACCTCTCCTTTAAACACTGCAAGGGTGGCCAAGTGAAGAGAAAGAGCCAGCAACAGGAGTGTGGCGAGAATACATGAATGAAATATGTATATTCATAGAAAGATTCATTTCAAAGCAGAATAGCAGAGCGAAGACGCACCAGTTGCTCTTACACACTGATAATTTACACATTTTACACATTATTACTTTGCTATTCTACAGCAAAAATGTAGTTACTATAGCAACTGGTTTGTCATATGATCAGAATGCTATTTTTAATATCACTCAAAGATACGTATTAACATGCATAATATACGGACTGCTTATGCTGGCCGGAAATATATATACTAACATTTTTAAGCTTATAAGGGATCATTCTTTCTAATTTCTTTTAGTGTCTGCATTTTTTTATTAGGCTATGTAATTAAAGACTGTCAAAGAGTGATGGAGTAAAACTGTCCTTACAGCTCCTGGTGAAGCCACCCAGGTTTTTTTCTTTATGGTGCAGGAGATCAGAGGTGCCTACCAGGTTCAGAGCTCCTGAGAGAGACCCAGGGCACGGCCAAGGTCCGTCTGGATATTACTGAGAACTTTGGCTCTTGAGTATCTTTATCAACAGCTACCCCCCCCGCTTCTACTTTTTTGTACCTTGCTCCTCAGTCATCTTATTTTTTTGGACGACCTTCATCTAATGAATCAAGAAGACATCTTAAAGCATCAGTTTCGTTTCTCAGTCTAACATATAAAATATTTCTGGAAAGATGTAGTCCAGCTGCAACAGACACAAGACGTTTCCCAGTATCATAGCACCCCTGAAGTTCCATCCACCAAATAGCTGATACGATGCTTTATTTTTTGTTGCTAACCTGAATTTATCAAATAATGCATTTTCAGCCAAGTGGTCAAAGTGAGTGTAGGAGAAGGCGATGTTCAAGGAAAAAATAATTTTAGGATGGCGGTGGAATGGAGCTGTGCACTTTTTCTCCTTGTCTCATTGACTATGTTATTCACAAATTTTTGGTGGTGTGGGAGTGGGGAGAATTCTTACTGAATTTGAAACTCCCATTCTGGGAGCAGAATACCCACGCACTCATTTGCCGCAACAGCCAGGGAATATACTCACAGCAGAGCTTCTCAGGTTGCACCAGCTTACAGTTTGTTTTGGAGGCCAATGCAAAGCATTCCTATTGCTCTATTGAGCCTTAAACTATTTAAGATTGTAACTGGTTAGGGAGGGGGAGGGCTCCCAATTCAAATTATTTCGACCTTTTCACTCCCTGTGGAGACTTAACATGCTGTCAAGCCCCTCTGACTTCAGTTGATGGAAGACTTAGATGGTTTCTACTCCAATATATAGGTTTAACCTTACAGCTCCCTTAACACAGAACTCCATCTATACCATGTCCTATAGCCTTCAGCAAAGTTTCCCACACTGCAATTCCGAACTCTCAAAGGTAACTTTGAAGTATAACTCAGGATCTTTCTTGCCATAGGAAACTTATAGGAATCAGCCTGCATGTCATTGACTTCTGAATAGCGGAGAGAGGTGACAGATGCAGAGCTGCCAGAAGTCAGGACAGAAGACTTGTGGTATTGCTCTTGCATGTCTGAGCCCAGAGGATCAGGTCAGTTCTCAACATCCTGCAGAAAAAGATGCAGCTGTCTCTCAGCACGTTCATGTCATCCGCGGACCCTTCGGTACGTGGTTGATTCTGCAACCACCGCTCATGCTAACAGGGTGACTCTGTTGCTGGTTGGTTGTTGTGGGCCAAAATTACTTTCAAATTGACCCAAACTTGAGTCCCAAAGGAAAGTATCTCTCTCCTGGAGTCATACTGCTGCAGCAAGTCTGCCACAAAGCACTCAGCTTCTAGGGTGCCCACCAGTAGTTTTCACATGAAAAATAAAAGCATTTGCAATGCAAAGAGCCTGAATGAAATTATCCCCTTGCCTGACTGAAAAAGGGGCAAGTCAGCGTCCAAAAGTCAGCGTCCAAAAAGGTTTGGGGTCATGAGGACCTTTGCGGTTAAAAAAGCTTTACCCTATTCCATGGCTAAATGGGTTGGACAAGTGAAAAAGATAGTGGCTCTGATATCTTGGCATAAAGAATTTATATGTAATTATTTGTGTGGGAGTACAGAATCATGATGAATGCCTTCCATAAATCCCAGTAAATATATAAATCAAAACGGCTATCGTATAAAGATCTGTTTCTGTTCCTATGCTATTATCATGGTATACAAAAGAAAGCTTCACTATCTATTTACATCAACACTCTCACAGGCCAGAATGCTTTTTGCATTCTGTTGCCATTATGTTGTATTTTGTGTGGCAATGTCATAGCAACCCAAGATAATACAAGTACTGTAGAGCAACAGTGTGATATTTTCTGGGTTTTGTTTTTGAATGAGACAGAACGCAGCTACCCACTCTATGCGAGCAATCCACGTGTACCAAAGATGCCGCACAACGAGCAGCAATTAACAAACCAACGTTACTTATTGCAAGCAAGCATTTTTCTCCATTACATGCCAAAGGTTTAAAATAACTAAAGAATACAATTACAGCATTGCAAAGGTATGAGCAGTATACATAGCAGTGTAGTTCACAGGTTTGGTGTATGTCACCATGCACTTACTCACATTTGACGTAATTGAACATGCATACGAGACATCTGGGCAACAATGATATATCTATCACATCTGATCTGGGTCAGGTCTTGGATTAATAGGCTAAAGGCTGAGGATCACCTTAGGATATGTTTATCTGGCATCCACCACAGCGGTACTGTTTGTAACTGGAGTTGGTGAGAATAACTAATCAATATGTGCATGCAGAGTAAAATGACATTTTTAGTCACCTGAGACAATGAGTTCAGAGTGCCTTCTCTGAAATATGCAGTGATTACCATGCCATGACCTTGGCAGAATAATGTATTTAGGCAATCAGGCACAGAAAAAAAAAAAAAAAAGAGTATCATCAGCCAAAAGACCAAACTTTCCTCCTGCTGGAATTAACTTCTGCCCTGAAATCTCTCTGATACTCTGGGGATGATGGAATCTGCCAGGATAGAGTTCAGCTTGTCAATACATTGGGATGCACAGCACGGAGTGCACATTGCTAATGGTTTGTTTTTGTACCGTGCATCTAAAAATTATACACAACAAGACACTTCACACTACCAGGATATACTCTCTGGTAGGACACTTTGCATCAACTTGACAACTTTCTTTTTTCCTCCTTTACAACAGATTTTTTCCCGTGTTGAACTAATTTAGTTGCCTTGGATGGGGACCAGATGACAACCATTTCGCAAACTCTGACATATAGTTGCTATGCACAGAAACTAGACAACTACAAAGATTTAAATACGGTTTTATAAGCAGTAATAAAAGTGGTCTTACCTATGAATGGACAGAGATAAAAATCCAACCCATTAGGGTTTGGATTAAGCACTGTGAAGACTGACAGATGTTACTACTGACCTGATGTTCGGGCGTTTGGGAGGAGGCAAGAAGCATACTTGGGCAAACAGGTAATGACTGAAACAGCTTCCTAACCCAAAATTCAGAAATATGCAGATCCCCTCAGGAACCTAACTTAGATGGATGCCAAAACTTTGCTGACCCCCTGTGTGGAGGAGTGGATGAGGCTGAGAGAGAGAAAGGACGTGCTTGGAGACAAAGGAAGCAGCTTTGGTTAGAGCCAGAATTAGGATTGCAGTGAGGCTCTGCGGAAAAGCCCGTCAAGGGCAGAAGGTGCTGTCTGGGATAGGCTTAAGAGAAGACAAACTAAACCCCCAAACAATCCGGAGTCATTTGATCCTCCTGTGTTTGTGGCACGGGATGTTGATACTGTCTTGTAAACAGAATTTTGTGTAACATACCTGACTAATATGACTATTTTTTTTCCTTAACTGGCGTGATCTGCAAGATGCCCAAACTGCTGGATAGCATCTTGGATTAAAAATGGAAATACATTTTATAAATTTAGTTGAGCCACAAGATTATTTCACAGCCATTTAAAAAGCGCTCATTTTTATAGTGCAGATGAAGCCAGAGTTAATTAACACTAGTCACTGGAGACAGCAGTAACTCACCTTTTTTTTTTTTTTTTCTCCTTGTGCTAAATGGATTGCAATTACTCCCCCAGTAATACTGTGATAACAAAGTTTAATACATAGAAAAAGTATTAACAGCATCAACAATGCATGATGGGAGAGCAGTAACTTGAGGAAAAATAAAGTAATGCTTTTTTGTTCCCATCTGGAAAGAAAAGATTTTTCCTAATAAAGAAATGTATTTTCAACATTGTTTTCTAAACCCAGAAAGACTGCAAAGATTCAAACCCAGAAATCTTAAATAAGCCTTAAATACTTTTATAATTACATACATCTGCATTATTTTATACAGATGTTTTTGATTAGGAATACATTATTAGAACAAGCAAAGGTCTTTTCTGTCTATAAGCAAGCAGGGCCACAGTCTCAGGAAACTGAATAAAACCTATTTATCGTCCCTGCAGGTTTGTTTTTTCGAGGTTTTTTTTTGTTTTGTTTTGTTTTTTAAATGCTGGTTTGCTAGAAGAGCTCAAAAATAGCCTAGTTCCATCCCATCAAGTCTTAATAATATTGTTAAAGAGTCGGATATAAAACATTGCTGAGAATACTCATGGGAATGGCTAAATCATTCCACAACAGCACAGTATGGACACTGTAAGTGCAAGGCTGTAAAAACCCTAGGGTTTTCATTATTGTCCCTAGGAAACTGTGAATAATGGCACCACTGTCCTCCAGATGAAGTTGGAAAATGAAACTAGACTTTCAGTTCTCTCATCTTGGTAAATTAAATTTTAATATGTTACGAAAAGATAACAGCAAGTTGTTCTATTTAGTTCAACACGCAGAACAAGTCTCTCAGAAATCCCACTGTAGGTAAAGGCTGAATTCTATACAGGACAGAGAACGCTTTAGATTTGTAACTGTTTTGCAATAACATGGCATTTTGTTTTCCAAAGGACTGTGCTAGAGAGGCATGCTGTAAAAATCCCGAGATGCTGCCAGTAATTAGGCAGCTGGGTGGCCTAGAAATCTTCTCCATTACACTTTTGTTTCCTTGCCAGTTCTTCATGTTCTCTCCTGAAAGAATGTTTTGTTTTTGTTTACATAGCTCTTGTAGGCAGAATGAATAAACCTTTTTTCCCCATGCTTTCCAGCCTTTACTGATACAATATCAGCTTCTCCATTTATGGGCTTTGGACAGGCGTTTCAGAGTATTTGCTTTGACCAGAAATCAATTTTCATGTCACTAAAAGAAAACATCTTTATAGCACTCGAAGTGTTTTGAACTATCAGGCAGGTAAAATTGAAGATGAAGTTCACGTGTGTTTTAGAAAAAGACATCTTGATGCAAACTTTGGTTAAGCTGAGTCAGGACCAGTCGGGCACCTGCTAAGAGGATATTCCCTATGGAAAAAACACCTTTCCCCGCAAAATCACCAATTTCCCATCTGCCTCCTTCCTTCTACCATCTTCTTTTCACTGTGTTACGTCTGTTCTGCTGAGATATGGTATAATCTCCCCATTCAAACCACCCCTTTGGGGCTCCCAGGCTGAGCAGGGCGACCAGGCAATGGGAGGTCTCAAAAGAGAAGCAATTTCATTTGCTGCCTGAAATATTTTGGCAGAAATTCCTTGAGCATGCATGGGAAGAGATTAGTCAACTGCCTAAGATGGTTGTGATTGTGAACTTCTGCTCAAACTATCCAAACACATGGTCCTCACTGAAGGCAACAGCCCAAAATTCAACCATTTATCTTGTTTCTTGGAATGGTAGAGATTAAGACTTTACATTTTTAACACATGGGGCACCTTTTCGCTTCCTATTCTCTGAAATGTAAAGAAGGAAAAAGAAAAGGAGTATGGGATGTATTTCTAATTTCCAGAATAACTATTCTCCTTTGGGCAGAATCTAATCTCAGTGTGTTTCAGAGCAAGGGGAGGAAGTTTCAGAAACTTATGAATTGTAAACAGAAATGGTTTTCAAATACAGCTATTCATCTCTCAACCAATAGATACTGAAACAAAGTGTAAGAAGAAAAAGTTATTAAAAATAAATAGATATGAAAATAACAGAGAAAATATAAATTTAAACAATTATAAAAAGGAAGACATGTAGCAAATTTCACTGCAAGATCCCCAAAATATATTAAAAATTAAGAAGTTTAAGTCACAGGGTGTTCTTATACACAATTCAGAAACTTTAAAATAAATTTGTTATGATACAGAATAATATATACAATATAAGAGTAAAGCAATACAACTACAGAAACCTTAACTCTTTCATTACCAGAGCTTGCAATTTAACATACTCCGCTAAAGAATAAGTTTTTATATTCACCTGGAAAAATTACCAGAAAAATCTGTACAGTTTTGTGTCATTAGATTTTGCATTTCATATAATTTCTCGTAGGTACTGTCCACTATATAACATTTTTAGACATTCTCAGTTCCTGTTCTGAAATGGTCTGAGCTTCATTCTCGGATCAGATGTGAGTATTTCTGGAAGTTTGAGAACAAATAAAAATAAGCTGGTGCACATTTTTGAAGTGGCATCGATGTTACTTTGTAGCAGTTTAAAATTAAATACTCTAAAGATATTCCTTACTTTGCCACAAACATCCGACATGTCTACGTTCAAAACACAGAGTCTATTTTTCTGTGTTCCTATAGATAGCAAAAGATACTTCTATACTTGCCAACTGCAATGTCTTGTGCATCTAGTTATTTATCATCTCACAGTTCTCCTGAAATCTATGAAAACCTGGAAACGCAGTGAATACAAAAATGTTAACTATCCATTTCCTTTTGCATCCATTTTCAAAATGCCCACAATCCGCGTCCAAAAAACTTTAGGTTTGAAATAGGAGATGCTCGGGGCACTCGTTTTAGAGGAACTTGTCAGCGGACTATAAACTTTGTGGTATATAATAAGCAGGAGGCTGGAGGCACCTGCACTTGCTGTTTAAGGTCAAAACTACTTTTTTAATTTCCAAGCGTAATCCTTCACGCTGCCGTCTGTACCTGCCAGAGGCACGGGCGCAGCCCCCGTACCCAGCAGAACCGAGGCTTCGTTTAGTGGGCATGGTGGTGGTGGGTTGACGGTTGGACCTGATGATCTGAAAGGTCTTTTCCAACCCGCAGGATTTATGCTCCTGTGGGATCCCCTCGCACGGCAGCCGTCCATCCCCAGCGGCGGGGCTCACCCTGCCCCAGCTGCCGCCTTCCACGCCAGCGATGCGCTCCGCTTCCAAGCAGTTCACCGCCTGGATAATCAAGGCTGCCCTTTGTTTCCGCAGCTTAAAAAAATCCCACCGTATCACTGGCATGCCACGGAACATGTCAGGGACTAGGCCATTGCACTGTGCTGAAGTGCTTTTCCTTTTATTGCCGGGACTATAACAAGATTATTGAAATGATTCAACAATAGTCAAGCTGCAGCTATAGATACTTGTTGAAAGTAAATAATAAAAGCATTTTATCAGAATTGCTGTCATTTTCCTGTTGAGGGATACATCTGTTTCATAAGTACATTTTTATGTGTGCCTGCC
This sequence comes from Phaethon lepturus, assembly GCF_000687285.1. Classification (NCBI taxonomy): domain Eukaryota; kingdom Metazoa; phylum Chordata; class Aves; order Phaethontiformes; family Phaethontidae; genus Phaethon; species Phaethon lepturus. The sequence goes on from NW_010546762.1 coordinate 72,169, forward strand.
TTATGTGAACCTGCTCTAATTTAGTTACACTGATAGGTACAGTTGTAGCTTGCTTTCTAACAATATTAACAGATGAATAGGGCAGTCATTTTCAGAGAGCAATTTACCACGACTACAGTCAAAGTAGATTGGTTTGAGATTGCAACCTAGTAAGAACAGGGTTTTTTATTATTATTGTTGCAGTTACTTTGTTGTTAGGTCGGTTGGTTGTGTGGGGTTTTTTTTATAAGCAGGCTTCTGGAAACTGTTAGTTATGCAGTAATTTGAGATAAAAATTCATTTCAAGGAAAATGAAATGGGGGTCAAAAACATTCTTATGAGAAAACCAGTAGTAAAGTACAGCCTACAGGTACAGAAACATACCGAGAACATCACCTCTCTGCGTCCTGAGTACCGTCAAGAAATGTAAACCCTGATCACGCAACGCAGCTGCGACATGCAAACAGCCAGGGCCGTTTTCAGACGATGACAGCTAAGGAGAACTGTAAAGCAAGTGGATGCATCATTGCATTTCTCTCTGAGGAGAGGAATCTGTGCTTGTACATGGAGATGCAGGGAAAACACCTGCTATTGTGAAAACCAAGTGCTTTTGTAGTCAGATTCAAACCTCAGAGGTTCAGCTCAATAAGTCTAGGTGCTGTTGTTCAAAACAGCAATCCTATAAACGCTGCCCAAGCATTATCAGCACGTAAAGGCAACTAAACTCCCTCCCAGAAGCATGTGTCCAGCTTTGCTGCCAAGTAAGTTTCAACCTGACCAATCTCAACCAGTTTTAACTGACAACCAATGGTCTTAAATATATGAAGTTCCACCTAGAAGCTGGTGACCTGACAGAGGAAAGAGACCTAAACCAACATCCCTACCTAAAGAAAAGTTGAGGTTCAAGCTCATGGGTTCCCCTTCCTGCTTGACCTCATGGCTAGCTAATCAAAACACTGACACTAATGGGCTTTCCTGTACCTGCCCAGCTCCCTGGGGCTCCCCCCACACTACCCAGGCCCAGGACACCATGCCAGCTCCCTAGGGCCGTCAGTCTCTGCCCCAGTGATGCCACAGCAGGGCTGGTCTCCAGCTCCCCACAGCCCTGCCCGGCCATGGGCCCTGTTGAGCCAGGCCCACTCCAAGGGCCCATGACCTGGCCCAGCCTCATCATGTCCCTGTCCCCAAGGAGGTGCCCGATGACCAGGGCTGGGACTGCCAGGATCCCCTATCTCCACCTTCCAAATATTTTAGGCACTGAACTTGTGGTTCTGCAAACACATAAAGAGAGATTTATATCTAAGCCCGGCTTAAGCATGTGCTAGAGGTTCTCAGACCTCTCCCTTACAGGGGTGTAGGTAGGGAAATGCCTTATTGATGACACCCACAAGGAAAGCCCCACGGAGCTTTTCACCCACTGCTTTCCTTATGGTAAGCTTGCCAGGGGAGGAAGACATGTCATGCAAGACTTCACCAACAAATTTTACTCCATCATCTAACATTGCGTTAGACACCAGCATCTGCCCTGTGTCTACTTTCAATGGCTAGTAAGTCAAGGCAACGAGTAACGATGATCTCCAGGAGATCATCTGCTTTTCCTCCTCAGTGAAGCAATGCCTACAGTGGTATCTCTGCCCCACCCCCCCACCCCTCTTGTGCGATAAGAGGCAGAAGAAGACAGACGGCCATAAACAAAATAATTTTATTGTTAAATAAATAATGACCTCTTCCCAGGTCGAGAGGCTCAAAAGGTTAAATATATTGAAAATGTAAATAAACTGATAAACATTAAGAAAAGACAGTGAATAAACAGCTTTTCAGCATGCAGATGTCCACTGTTACAAGTTTATAGGTGTCAGAGTGTTTAACCCATGTTACTTCTCTTTAATTTCCTATTAAAAGCCTATTCTCAGTTTGTGAAATTCAGGCAACGGGGACGACTGACGCAGCCCTCTTTCCTTTAATTTGTGAGGAACCAGGAACAAAAGCCCAGTCGTCCTCCAGAGGCAGTGGGTTGTCAGCAATATTGCAACCTGGCAATAATGAAATCACTTTGTCCTCTTTAGTGTTTGCACCTGACAGTGAAATCCAGAAACTCTCGATAGTTGGAACCTGGAAATACCAAAGTATGCTTCAATATGGATTGCCACCACTGCCCCAAGAATATCTACTGGAGGAAACGCAGGCAAAGCCTGTCCATCTTTTCCCCTGCTCCTGAGCGATACGAGGCAGTGAAACCTCACAGGGTGAGGGAGAGTGCAGGACTGCAAAGACAGCTTGGACTGTGTCAGAAATTCTCTTTTAACAACTTTTTTTTTTCAATTCCCTTGGTTTTGCTTAGAAAAATACTACTTTCCCTCACATTTATCTCCATCCTCCTCTCCTTTTAAATAATTGCAGGAAGGAGAAGGTTAAGCAATCAACCCTGAGGGAACACCTAAATCAAAGGCTACCTTCAGGGGTATTTTCCTTAAATTTATTTCCATAAAAATATATAATGGAAACAAGACATGTATTCTGCAATGTAGAGGAAGGAAGAGCGAGGGCTGCATGAGCTCAGAGACCTGGCACGATGCAGGTTCTGGAGGTAATGCCCCCCAAACCAAACCTCACTCTGGAGCATCGAGGAAGAAGTGATCCCCTCCCTACTCCCGCGAGTCCTGCCTCCGCTCGGCTTCACAGGAGCTGGCAGGCGCGTCGACGGGAGCTTCCGCAGAGCCAGAACTTCTCCCCAGGATATGAGATCCAGCACGGCGCTGTTAAACACATCCTGAAAATCTGCCACTTCTCATGAAAAAAGAGTTGGAAGTGGTTTCCTTCTTCTCCTCCGCAGTGGAGGGAAGGTCTTCGCACTGTGTGTAATACATCCAAATATCTTCTTCAAACAAAATATTTCCCTCGTGACGTGTCTCAGCCAAAAACCTGGAGGAAACCCTGGTACAACATTCCCTCTGAGAAGATAGTCCTTACTGGGAAAAATAAGAAAGTATAATTTTGTGACTGGGAAAGACCTTGACATCAGTGGTATGGGATGTCAGAGTGGCGAAGGGAATCTCATAGCTGAAATTATATTGTCTCTAAAATAAAAACTGGTCTCTTCATTTGTTGGCCTTTTTTAAAGAACTGCAGAAGCACTTGGATTTTTTATGTATACATATGTGTCTATAGATAGATAGATATTTTATACAAATATATTATGTATGTTAGGTATTAAGAGCCTAAATAATTGTGGAAGTTTGTTTATTTTACCCAGAAAAACTGGATTAAGATCCTTGAGGGGCAGGGCCTTTTTTTTTCAGACGTATGAAGTTTAGCACAAGGAGTCCTGGATAATACCAGGGACTCCTGGGCAGCACAGGGGTATAAAAGGTAGCTTATTCTTCTTTTCCCACTGCACTTTTTCCCATCGCTTGTGTTGGTAAAGGCATGCCCATCCTTTTCTTCCTAGTTACTTCTCAAAGCTTTGCTGCTTTGGCATTCAAATAAAAAATTTCCTCCAACTAACAAAGTTCATTTGCAGTGCTTTAGAAACCCAGCTCCAAGGGGGTCCCCACTTGTGGCTGTCATACAACAGCTGCTTGTTTTCCTTTCCTAACTGAAGCGGTCAAAACGAAGAGATGACAAATATTGAAGCTTTCCACCCCTTCTGAAGTAAGCATTTCTCTAAGTGAGCTGGCTTGTGAGCAGCAGAACTGGCAAAGCCTTTTGTCCTAAACATACATGCCCAACAGCCCACACTTACACTCATAACCCCCACAGACCTGCCCACAATACCTCCAGTTCCTCATTCAAGACGTCCTTACCAGGTCCCATACCCATCAGATGGACAAGCCAGACGTAGCCTATGCGGTGGCTTTTTGTGAAATAGGCACCCAGCAATTACTTGAGGAAGACACATCTGCCATTTGGCTGGTCAGCTACACAGCACACAGCTGCTGGGCTCACACTCCAGAGACTCTCTCGATGGAAGTACTAATTTTGGCTATCCTCTTCTATCTGCTTGGTGATTTTCACAGGTTTGGTACAATCCTATCTTTCAAGTCAGTTTTGGTAGAAATGGAAAAATGGACTCAAAAAGTTACGGGGGGAAGAGGACTGAGATTTCATGATTGTTTAAGTCTTTTTCTCATAAAGCTAAAAATGCTTAATCTCAACAAAAAAAAAAAATTAAAAGATATTTTATCCACCAAATTTTCCATGCAAGTGGTTAATGTGCCACAAGGAGCAGAAAATCTGAGAAAAGATATTTTCAGACTACTTTTCTTGGGCCCAGCGTCTATTTTTTCATTTCCACATTAAACAAAAGAGCCAGTCATATGTAGGTTAATAAAGTGAACACAAAGGAGATGTACCTCCAAATTGGAGCCAGACAGTGAATAACATAGCAGGAATGTACTTAAACCTCGGTACCAGCTCGTGACAAGGTCTGCTCTCTGTCTTAGCCCTTGGATTTTGGAAAAAAAGCTTCGGGAGCTAAGAGAAAAACTTTCAACCTGACAAATACTCCTTGGCTGGAAAAGGCTCCTGTTTTAATTCAGCACAGATGTGACTTTTAATGAAAGCATTATGGCTTTGCAGCTGCATGGATGATACAAACCTTTTTAAAGGAATAAATGACTCAAAATGCTTTATTTTCACTGCACCATTATGCTTGACCTTTGCCGGGGTACAATTCTAAAACCAGCTACAATGCTGTTTATGGTTACCTGTCTCTTATCCAGTCTAATCTTGGGAGAAATGGGGCAGACCGACTCCTGCTAGATGAGAAAAGTGAATAGCCCGTACCACCCGGGTGGGACTCAGCACTTTGCAGAATTAGGTGCCTGGTGAGTATAGACTCCAACAGTAAATAAAAAGGAAAAAATCTAAACGGACCAGGCAGCTAACAGCGAAGAAATACTGGGTTGCATTAGCACGGAGCCACTAGATAACACTGAAAACCAGGTCAATGTGAGGAACGCCGGGAGCTTTTTCTACAGCAGTCATCCTCCAGAAACTAAGCTGGATCTAAGGGCTGGTTATTTGGCTTGCATTTATACACCTGCTTCACGCAGGCACAGGGGTAAACCGCAAACTTCATTTCTCCCTTAATTTCATATCTTAATTCTGCTGGGCAAGAGTCAAGACAGACACCCATGTAATAAACTTTTTTTATAGTTAGTCAGGTAACATCACCTAACTTCTGTCTGATCAGAGAGCGTCTTCTAGTCTCTCTCCACACAGCAGCATCTCTGGAGGTAATTCACCACACGTACCCTAGGATGGGATAAATCAACTCCTAGAGAGAGCCTGTCTCTTTCCACATAAAGAAGCTAGGACTAGATAGTTTTCAGATAGCCATTTAGGTGCAGCAAATCCCACCCTTATTATATATGACCCCAGTGAGTAATTAAAAAAAAAAAAGGCCAGAAAAACAATTAATAACAAGGAAATTGTCTCAATCTCAGAGAATTAGCACTATTGTTCTAAATGGGTAAGTTAAAATTACTTTCAGACAAGACTTTTCGGTCCATCTTCCTTCTTGATATTGTTTCTGTGTGCATATAATTCTCCTGATTTATTTCAGATTTTTTCCCCTATAAGGAAGAACAAAGTAAACATTTTCTTTCACCCAGCGTGCCTTGTACAGGCATTGCACTTGGCTGGCCCCGATTCAGCAGAGCACGCACTTACCTATTTTTTTAAAGACTGCTGAATCAAGGCCAGAGGTACCATCCTCTTCTCAGCAGTGAACTAATAAGCCAAATACTATTGAACTAAGTTCGACATGCTGATGAATTCACATTTCTCAACTTGGATTCCTGGAAGTCTCCACATTAGTGTAAAAATAGAGACTTCCACTGATTATACCCTTTGTACCAAAGGTGTAATACGTTACATCTTCTTATTGAGTCGGTGAAGTTTAAAAAAATATTTACCAATATTTTCATAAAACACTGGTATAAGTCTCCAATAATTGACCCATAAAATGTATATAATATGCAGAGAACTTGGAAATAAAGGAAATATTGTACGGGAAAAGTTCATTTCCAAGGGTAACAAGAAATGGAAATAAGAGGACCCCGGACAATTGAAGAGAGAGCCCTAAACAATTCTGTTTAAAGGGAGAAAGTTTAAAGTTATCATTCATTGGCAAATCATCCTGAATGAATTTCATCATTCTTGATTGAAATGTGGTTTTCTGACACTTTAATTATGCAGAAATTGTTCCTGAACCATACAATATGAACAGAGATGCCATACATTTAAGTAAAATGCTATCACCTCCTCATTTCGCAAAATTCGCTGTCTCATTCAAATTAAACAGCATTTCTCTGCAGTAGATGAAATGAATATTGCAAAAATGGAATTGTATGCATGGGTTCAGGAACATTTTAATCATTTTATGCTTTATATACATATATGCACGCGCGCGTGTGTGTATCTATCAAGAATGGCATGCTGGCAACTTTGCAGTTTAATGAGTATATCTTTTTCCCATAGCAACATAACCTCTTATCTTCTTGGAAATGAGAACCACTCACTACAGCAGTATAATGAAGCAATGTTCATTAAAATAAGGTATGTAGGTAATGGATTTCTATCACCACATTACACCACCCACTTAACTAACATACAGACCACTCTATGCATTCACCTAATTTTATTGTTTGCACCCTCCTGCTCCCCATTTATTATTGAGTGAGCTGCCACATTTATAATTCATTTGGACAAGTTTGCTCCAGAATAAAGCACAACCAGTCTGCACAGTACAATGTTTACCTCTCACCCCTCCTCACCCCTCCTCTTTTTCTTTTTTTTTTTCCCTCCCTTTTATAGTCACAAATCATTTTTACAAGCTACGGCTGATTAGTTGTCAGTTTGCTCCCCTTTTTAAATTTAATACAGAAAAACTTGAGCTCAATTTGTTTTTCTTTAATAAATACATGCTTCTGAATAATGCAGGGTGAGCAGTTACTTCAGGTATTACATAATACTCTAGCTCAACTGATAACATTTTAAGCCTGTAAATCAGGTTTTAAATTTGCATGACAAGTACAGCACATATGACATTTAAGCTAATGACTTGCTTACAAATTTATGGACCCTTCTCATTCCTATAATGCTAGAAAAACAGGAAGCGTTTGTGTTAAAGTATTTTGATTCCAAAACTTTGCAAACTCTGTGTTTCACATTTACGGGATCTGTGTTCCTCCACCATGTAGTAAATTTTCAGGCGGTAAAAGGGCACTGCAGAGGGTGCAAAACATAAAAAGAGACAGACTGTAACAAGCCCCTTTCAACACTAGCCAGAAGTGAACTGGAGCACTTTGCCCTACTATACAGAAAGAAAAAAAACCCTTTCCAAAAATCTTTCCTTAGGGAACAGGGCAGGCATTTGTAGAGCTTCTTTTCTGATAAGGTACCCTCAACTCTATTTTGGCTGAAGGAAAGAAGCAAGACGATAATTGCTGAATGGAAGCGAGGACACAGCAACAAACCAGATGTCCCACATATTAGCTCACTTTTCCATTTTCACATTCAGGGTAGATGAACATGCAAAGAAAAAAAAAAGCATTCTGGCTACACGGTAGGTAAATATGTAGATATTTTTGTCCCATTGGCATTACAGCAGTTAGGTTTTCACTGAGTCACTTAGTTCCTTACTGTACCTTCTTTGTCCAGCTCTATTAAAATATAGAACATGCGTAAGTGTATTAATTCAGATTACATAGTTGTATATACACATACTGACCTGATTTATAAGAACAGTCTTCAGTAAGTACTTAACACCTTGAATCCCCAGCTCAGCTGCACTCAAATGACTTATATTGGACTCAATTCTCACCTCAGCTTGCTCAAATACAAAATTCCCTATTGTTCAGGGGACTGGTGGCTAATCAAATGCCAACCAATTAATGAAAAATAAGAGGTAAGATACCAGATACACTGAAAACCACCAGCCAGCACAACAGGAAACAAAGCTGAGTGAAATTATAATTTCAGAATGCTATTATTAATTTGCAGTTGAAGAAGGAAGACTAGTTTTGTGGTTAAGAACCCATAATAGGACTTGGGACCAGACACGGGATTTGCTTCTTGGCTATGTTGAAGTTTCCCTGAATAACTTTGTACTGGCCAATTTCTCTTCTATGTAATTTTCCCATATATGATATGATGATACTTATACTTGTTTCTCTCCTTGTCCCTCTGTCCTCTTTCCTCAACTTCACCCATGGAAGTGCTGGAACAGCAACTGCTCTCTCCTAAATGTCTGTTACATATAGAGTTTCTATCCTTCCAGGGATTTTCTACCTCTATCATTATCAAAATGGAGTTTCAAGGTTTTTTTTCATTTAAAACACCTGTGAGGTGCAGGTTAAGGAAATCTGAAATGCAAAGTTTTACAATAATGTTGTTTCCAAAAAATCTAATACCACTGATAATGAAAAACACTACCTGACAACTCGGTGTTGTAGAATATATGTTGTAGAACATACAGAAGCTGTATCTATCTGCTAATCATAAAATACAAATGGTATGCACATTAAGATATTAATTATATATTTCGACACTATTCAACATTACCATATCACAAGCCCTAAGCTCGAGTCTGTAGAAATACTATTTTTTCAGTAATATTGAACCACACAAATCCTTCTGCAAAATAAATACAGATATGAATTTAACATGATTCAATCTTAAATAAGTCTGCATATATAATTTTACTAATCAATAATATTTTCCATTTTCCTAATAAGCAATATAGTCAGCATTTTTCTCTAAGCAGGGCTGTCTTCTGGTGATGTTCTAGGGCTTATATTATGCAAAACATCAAACTACAGAGCCCACTTCATGAATATATATACCTTTTCTTCCAGCAACCTCAGCAATTATAAAACTTTTCCATTTTTTTTTTTTACTCTACAGAGAAAGTTATTAATTGAATGTGCAATATCCATGTGTGTCAGACCAAAAGGGGTTGAGTGACTAGATTAAAGCATTTTTACCTATATCAATTGGCCTACTGAGAGACTTATTTCTCTTCATATAAATATAATCAACAAAGGCTAAATTTGATATTATTATTTAAGATAAAAATGCAGAAATGCTTGAATACATATAGAAAAAAGTACAAATTAAAAACTCATTAAAAATAGTTTTCCTTTACTTTAACAGTATGTACAGCATGGCATATCTCAATACATTAAAAAAATTAATATATGTGTATGTTAATAGATCAATATCCAGAACACAGTTGTTGAAAACGCATTACAGATGGCTCTCCTCTAATTATTTACATATTGCTATATGGAGGCTGTGATGCTTACTGCTTTGATGGTACTTTGAGTTACTGTTTTCATGACTCTGTATAACTTTGAAGGTGATGCTGCGTTCCACTTACAAGTCCTCTCTTGTTGTTGTATATGTGCTTAGCATACAAATTGGAAGATTTCTATTTACAGGTCAGACACTAAGTGAACAACAATCTGTATCGGATAATCCAAAGAATATACTAACCTAAGCTTCTTGTTCATTGTTTATATAGTTGACCAGCCAGCTTAATGATTCAAAATTTAAGAATGATTTCTCTGTTTGCAATGTTTGTGTTTCTTTCTTAAGTCTTTGTGAATAATTATGCTTAACAACTTTTCAAAGTGTTTCAGGAATAAATCTCACACCAACCCTCTCATCTACCCTAATCTACTAGAATGACTTATAAAAACATTAGTGGAAGCATACTCCTTTGTAGATTAGTTTTCTCCATCTATAATCTTATTTTTTATAACAAAAGATACTTCAGAAGGGAAAATTTTATTATTTAATGTAATTGAAAAGAAATAGCAAGGCTATATTAATCAATAATAATATAAATAACTGATTTAAACATTCAGAATAAACTTCCAAGCACATACATTTTTAATATACCATTTCCATTGTTTAAATATAACTATGAAGTCAGTTTAGATTTACATACTCTTTTTTGATCTTCCTGAAGGAAGAATAACATAAATCAGGAGAGTGAAGCACTTCGGAAATGGTCTTGCAGGACTGGAAGAGAAGACTTTTTGTAGTTTAAAGGTGGAAGAAGGCTTCTGCAAAAACTCTTCCAAATTGCTTTGTTCCTCTGAGTCAATTTAATCCCTTGGAGAGAATATCTTCTGGAGTGACCTCCTTGAACCTTTGTGACCAATGCAATAAAACACTAAAAGACCTAGAGATTAGAGAAGAGAGCCTTGAAACTAAAAAGAGTGTTCCTCAGGGCTATAAGTTACACCAACAGAGTGAGAATGAATCCCAGTGGGAAGGGAAGATCCTGTATCCCTACCATTAATTATCTGCTTCGTAATCTACTCCCATTATAATTGTAATACTTTCCAAATGCAGCTCTCCTTTCTCATGCCTGCAGCCATGCACATTGTTTCCTGCCTGACAAAACCCCTCTTTGTTTGGGAATCGCAAGCTATGTAAACTGCATAATAGTCTTTAAGAAAAGAATCAGATCTTTGTTGTGTTTATGCTACACATTTCTATCTTGTGTTTTATACAAATGATTTGCCCAGAGAAACTGCATGGATGTTGCAATAGCATAACTTAAGAAATACTCATCTGTGTCTCAATGCTGCTTTATTCCTTACACGGCTTTACCCACTGTATGTGTCTTCAATAATTATGTTTGTTCTTCCCTGTTATTTAAAAATAAAGAAAATCAGTTTTATTCTTGGGTACAACTGAGAACACCAAAGTCTTGCTCAGAATTATACAGAAGAATCTTTCTGACCATAGACAAATACAGTGCATATGTTTAAAAGAGGAGGAATGTGTTTATTCCCCAACTTGCCTCCACCTCGTACTAGGAGCATTGTCCACAGGTACAGCACAAGCTGCAAACTACACTCCCGCACAAGCCGGTCGGAGGCACTACAGTCGCATCCCCTGCTTTACTGTCTGAGCATCCCATGCCATACTCTACCTGAAGCCAGAAGACAGGCTCTTGGGGCAGGGGCTAAATGTTGTGGTCTGTAGTTGCAGAAGACCTCCTTGGTCTTGCCAGGGTTGCTCTGGCTCTGTTACTGCACATGCACTCATAACGGAGCGTTTCTCACCGCTTCAGGATCCTGGGCCTTAAAAAAAAAGGTTTGCAGAGAAGGTAATAAGACATGAAGTGCGCACCCGTAATTTCACAACATAGTCAAATTGTATTTTATGCTTATATTCTACATGGTCATATATAGTATACAACAGTTTTAGAGGCTTTCATCATTCTTTGCTCATGTTTTTTCATTTTCCCAAGGGTGCAAAATTACTAGAGCACTAAGACTCCCTCAGTGGGCATTGCTGAGTAGAGTCTTTGCTAAAGCCTAACTAACTCCTGAGTATGTCAAGCATAATTCAGCAATAGCTCAGTTGTTAATGAAATGTAAGAAAGATCCCTAAAAAAAGAACGAGGCCTATAGTTTATGAAAGGATTTGTGGGAATTGGGGAACAATTGCCATTCAGTAAGACACTTGCTTTGCCAGCTGCATACATATATTCTATCTCCATGAAGACCCTAATCCACAAAGCTGAAACAACCTTTCAGGGAAGGCCAATGTTTTGAGGGGTTCATCATTACAAAGGCAAGCAAGATAATCAAGAATAGTCATTTATAATCAGAGCTCAGCTTTAGTAATAGACACATTGGTTTGAATCAGGAATGTTTCTAAATGATTTCAAAGGTATTCAATACTCTTTTTTGTCTTTGCTTTAAATGATTTTTTTTCCAAAAAAGTATTTGGGTCAGATTTTATCTTTCAGGTTTGCTGTTTAATTTTCTAATACTTTTAAAACACAGAAGAAGAGTGGCAATAGAGTGATCATTTTACATTAAGCAACAGCAGAAGAGTAATGAAGTGGATCACAGTGTTCAAGTCCTTCATTTACAAAACACTCTTATCCCAAACACCTGCATCTTTCCCCAGGCTGAGGGAACATTTAGACTTAAAACAGAATGTTAGAAGCTCTACTGCATTATCACTTCAGATCACCTACAGCCGACTGATTCTGGGTGTCAATTAATCTTATTACCACCTAATCAAATGCTGCCTAATGTGAACTGTGGGCTATACCCTTGGCTTTGTATACAGCTCGGGGTTCACAGTTGAAGAAGCGAAGCTGTTTGCAAAGGGCGGTTTACAGAAACTGCAAATACTACACTATTTTCTAAGCCAGACAGAGAATTAAAAAGAATCATGTGTATTTCAAGGGGGAAATTTTGGTGTAATTACCTTCAATGTATTACATGTAAAGGTCATAGTGTCTAGAGTATCACAGGTTTAGAGGTTTCAAAAGCAGTAAGTCTTTCTATTAGGTGGGACTCACTCCCTGCTCTGCAAAAATATTCCCAGAATTGGAGTTGGGGACAGGATGGCCCAGAGACATCTTCCAACCTCAGCTGTTCTGTGACTCTCTAATAAATAGGCTTAGCCTTCCACGTAGTGGGCACGCAATTGTGATATGCAGCCAGCTATGGTACACAACCTTGCGCCTTCTCACAGTCACACGGGTAGTATTTCACACACCGAATCCAAGGTATTTTCCTTTTCACCTTCATCTTCCTGAGAACACACCTTAATCAACAGGTTGTAATCTAAGGTGACATCTTCTGAATTCCCCCTATCTTCTTTGTAAGCATTAATGTAATATTATATTGTTATTAATAGTAAGAGACCAGACATGCAGAGTGTGGGCCTCCCGTGCCCAGTAGAAAGCTCAGACACAGAAACATCAGCCTGCAATTATGATATCATATGAAACACAAAAATATGCACTGCAACATGGTTTGGAACTTGGACAATTTAGTATTTCTTCCCTGGATAACGCTGGCACCACTGAGCCTCCTTGTTCTTTCATCCCAGTAACTGCCAACACCTCACCTCCAGATCCCATAAGGGCTGGCACTTACAGCTGTCTCCTGGGAGTTTGCTGCTGGAGTATCATACCCCTGCAAATGAACAAGGGGAAGCTAAACCCAAGACCCTCTTCGCTTAGGGCTGTACTCCAGTTGCTGACACCAGCTCTCCCCACAGGCATGAGCATCGGTGACAGCATGAGCTTTACCACCAGGTCAGAGCTCACTAAACAGAACACAGACAAACCTGTTTCTGTAAATCCTGGTGAGGCAAAAACTGCAGTAGCCATATGATACAAAGAGCTAGTTCAGCTGTTTAGTTCACTTTCTCAGCCCAAATTCATACAGAAGTTCCAATCAAACTTTCTCACAGCCTTAATGCCATATTGTTTGTCCTGCCAGATGAAGAGTAAAGCCAGCATAAAAACATTAAGTCTAAACTCTGTGTTGCATGCTTTGGTTAATTCAACAGAAATGTTCACATACTCATGTTTGATCCAGATCAAATGTGGACTTAATAGATCATATCCTGCACCATGCAGCCACCACCTTCCTTTGAAGGTGAGTGAGTGCTTCTCTCCTTCCTCATGGAGGCCATCCTATCAACCTGCTTTGGTCAGGATTTTTGGTTCAATGTAACAGTATACTTCACCTCTGACGCAATATCATAACATCTTGCATACAAAAGTACCCGAATGCAGATTGAACTCTTCCAAAACCTCAGCACACCATTAAATTTGGATGGGAGCTGGGCTGTGGTATCTGGGCCTGTATAATGTGTTGGGTTAGTTGTAACCCTGTCACACGATATGTGATCGCTCTCTGATACATTATTTGAAACCCTGCCAAAACACACTTGAGAAATAAGTTATCTTACAAATTATTTCTGAAGAATTTCTTTTCTATTATAATTAAAAGCCCACTTTATATACACTAGGCATCTTATTTCCTTAATTATTTTCAAACAGTTCCTGAATGGTTTATGCATTCCTCCCCAAACACACCAGCCTGTTATTCCCCACTGGAATATAACATATGCTGAAAATTAATTATTTGAATATCTAAATGACAAATATTCTTTTCCAGTATCTATTTGCTGACCAAACTTTCCATCATGAATTAAGCATGGCTAGGGACGTTGCCTATTATAAGAAGAGCAGAGCAATGACATAACACAGAGAAAGACTAATTTATGGTATGGACTGGTCATGCTGCCAGATCTGCACTATATGTTGCATGCTATGTCATGGCTTGCGTACAGAACCTTTCAGACTACACATCTGCAAAGCAGCTGATTTCCACTTGACATCATTGCCTAGGGTTCTCCAGCTGGAAAGAGGGTTCTCCAGCTGGAAAGGCAATGTCTGCCACTAGACCTCACTGTGGCTCCAGACCTCGCAGAGTCCTATCTCCAAGCTGTGTTTGATAAAGTTCATCACGCCCATACCTTGGCTGCTGCCATCCTCTAGGCCTCTGTGGTCGTCTTTGCTTTCCTTTGAGAGACACCTTGAGCAATTTCTCTCAGTCAGCCACAACTATGCCCTGAGTTTTTACGTCTACTGCTTCTATTCTTCTCATTGGTATAATTTTCCAGTGAAATATAGATACAGCTATCTATATTTAAACAAAATAATCATTATTCTCTTCTGAACAAATGCCAAAAAGCTTTAAAATTAATAGCATTCAATCCCTGAATAACATCTTTCTGTAAACATGAACATGGCAAAGAAAGAGAGCTTTCAGTTTGAATCATTTGGACTTTATTACTGTATTGCGCATGACAACAAACTTAATAAAGCAGGAAAACAATTTTTTATTACATAATATCTTTGGTTTTTAACAAATCAAATCCTTTTTTGGTAAATCGTTGTGCATATATTGAGAATCCTAAAATATACTTCGAATTGAACAGAAATACAGGAATTATAGTTTTAACCAAGAGAAAGACAATATAAGGCTGGGTTTTTTCTGTGCTCCAAACTCAAATCGAATTCCCAGTCTAACTGCATGAGGTTAGTGTTTCGATTCTAACCTTCAAAGAAGACGACAGGTAAAGTCATTGCCATGTTAATAACTGCTTTCAACTCAGGAACCACCAAAGTAGCTGCACTTCTATGTGCTAAAACTGACTGTAAATGGTTGTGACCATAATGAAATCTTTTGAAATTTGGAGGTAAGATATTTGAAGTGGAAGAAGCTGTGAAACCAACTCCTAGAAACAGGTCAGAAAAATGCAAAGTGCAACTATTCTGGAATATGACTCCTTACTCAAGACCTTTTTGACACGAACATGCTTTTGGTGTAACTTTTCCCAATGATTTAAGAGTTATAAGTGTAAAAAAATTTGTCCCAGAAAAACACAAACAGACAGTCAAACTGAGAAAAAAGTGAAAGGGTAAAAGAGATGTTTTATATGGCCAATGTTTCAAATGATCAATAAGTCAGTAATGTAAACTCAGAGCAAAGTTTCAAGCTTTCCGAACTTTTAGGTTTTGGTTGTGTGTTTGGTGGGTTTTTTTGTTTGTTGTTTTTTAAGGCTCTATTTACAACTTATTAAGGAATTATGGGCTTGCTGTAATTATAGATGAAATTCTAAGTGTCACTTCTGAAAAAGAACACAACCAGTTTTTTTAAAGTGATATAAAAGACAAGGCCATGAAAAAAAAATTACATTGTGATGTAAAAAAATGTTGGCTGCAGAGTTTCTTAAGAGAATGCTCAAAAGCAAACAAAAGTTGTTTTTGAGATGGATTTATTTTAATGAGCTTCTAGGAACATTTATGACATATCTACCCCAGTGACCACAGGTGGATATCCCTGCTGGGTAACACTCGGTTGCTCCTGAATAAAACAAGAGAGAGCAAACAAACAGAAGAGACAAAAGAAAAAAAGAAGAGATTTATGTCAGGGTACACTTAATGAACACCTGCACTTCACAAGCCTGGGTAACTATTTACCACCTTCTTCCTTCCAGATAAATATCTACTAAGAAATTACTCCTCTTTCTGTGTCACTGGCAAATTAAATGAAAACCTTGAAGAGTGCTTGGAGGCAGACTACGCATAGGTTAATTTTCTTTTTTTGTATGCCAGGAAAATAATCATCATGGGAGCGCCTAATTAAAAAGGACTCAATCCTTTGTGCGTGGTTATACTTGTTGCTTCATAACAGAATGACTATTGATCTGGACATGGAGAATGCAGTTAAACAGAGCTTCCAACTTTAGTGGTCCAGCTGCTGGGGATCAGAGCACCCTAATAGTTACCCATCAGAACATCACCTGTGTGACTTTCAAACTGGCCAGTGAGAGAAATTGCAAGGTATTATTGCATATGGGAGAAAGGTCTCAACATCCTTTGCTTCACTGCCAGTTTAGGAACTTGGCCCATTTTTCCAGATCTGCCTTCCTTCCTCTCCTCATTTGTGATGAGGAATTATGCATGTGCATGCTTGGGCCTGTGCAAGACATTTATAAGCCCAGAAGAAGCTACTCAAAAAGGCTAGTAGCCTATAACCAATCCTTGGCACTTTGCAACCCAGATGCAAGCTATATTTGCAACCCACATGCCACAGCTGACAGGGACCCTGACGTACAAACAGCCCACGCCAAGAGTGCTCAAAAGTGAATTCTGCAGATACTGCCCGAAAAGAAATCTTGATCAGAGCATGGAAAGCAACCTCTCTCCATTGCACACTGCAAACCAACTGGTAGCAGTTCATCAAGGTGAGGCCATAAGTTCCTCCAGAGCTGTCCAGACCAGAAGCTGAGATTCTGGCATGTCCAGCACACTATTGTTCACAGGCTGAAATCTGTCCCCAGGATAGCATGCCATCCTGCCCATCAAATGCTTCCATAAACCACCAGTGACCTTCTGATATGAAAAACACGTATGCCAACAGAGGACAACCTGTTTTTCAAAGCTGCTCACCCAAGGACTGACAGGAATCTGGAATAGCTGAAAAATGAAGTTTAAAGGGTAGAGGTTGAAGTCATCTTAATCAAATTTACTTAGGTGTCTAATCCAAACTAGTCACCTGAGCATATCCAGGAGGTTTGTCTCACTTAGCTTCCAATCCTGACCGCAGGCTGGGATATCAGTTCCTCTGGAGAGGACTGTTCCTGTTCAAGGAGCATAAGCTAAACATCAGTGTGGAATAGCCATGTAGAATCAGACTGTTTAGACTTGTTTTAGATTAAGACACTTACATTTAGGTACCCAAATATGGATGTCTTAACCTCAGACTGAATCTTGCCGTGACCTTCTAGCCCAGCCTAGGAACATATTGTCTTCACGTGTTGAGGAGAAGTTACGCCTGCAATAATCTTCCCCAAGATCTGCAATCAAGCAGAAGTCTGTGCAGTAATTTTTTAACTCCTGACTAATCCAAATTGGTTATTTTCAGATTTTCAACCTTTACGAGCAAAGAGCAACTCACAACACAATCATAGAGCAGATCTTCCTCAGGTGTTAAACTCCTATTACTTTTTGGTTTTCCTTTAAAATATCCCAGAGGAAACAATTTCTTTCTAGAAATATTAGTGCTCTTTCCTTCATTCTTTCTATTCATCTCAGTCCCTTCTTTACTTTCTGCTACACCATAAATGATAGCATTTTTGCTTTATCTGGTCTCTCTCCTTGTTCCATAGCCTCAAATTACTCCTTTTATAAGTGGTGACACAATCTTCTGCTGCATTGACCTGGATTTGAAGAAAACAGATTTTGTATTCTTTATTTTAAATTCTAAACAAAGAGAAAAAGGATTCAAGTTCTATTTGCAAAAGTTTCTTCACACAGATTTCTATATTCTAATTACTGAACATGCATTTTTTATATTCAGAAATTTTGGATACATAGTCAGAACACAGTACTTGGAGAAAAATAGCAGTACTGGTATTACTGCATTAATGTCAAAACAAATGTTCCACGCTCTGATGGCAAGAAAGTCAGTCCATCACCAAGGGTCAATTGCTTTTGCTAAAGGTGGCTTAGTTGTCATTAAAACAAATACACTGTTGTGACAAAAGCATCATAGGAATTATGCTCTGTGCCCCTTACAAAAGGAGCCTTGACATCCTACAACAAAACTGGACCTTTAGTACGAAAGGCCAAAAGCTTCAAATACTCTGTGTATGACAGAAGAGAACAGGAGAGGTCAAAGTGCACCTCCTGGTGTCTTATGTCCTCATAATAGCAGCTAGTGAAAAAATGGATTATCCTAGGAAATGGACCACATACTACAAAGGCAGAAAAAGGGCTCTCAATGTTCTTTGCCAGCCTGACCAGGGGAAATCCTGACCCCAAGTCCCCAGTGTGTGAGCAGACGGGTACCCAAGCTGCTTCAGAGTCAGCTTGTGACTCCTCCTGTGCCCTGCCCAACATCCTGACTCTGACTGTGCCCAAACTCCAGCGCTACTGGGAAGCACATTCAGGAACGTGGGATGCTGCCTCATTTGGGAAGTGTGAATTTGCAGATTCTTTCAAAGACATTGCAAGATGTTTATCTCACAGTGTGTTGATACCAAAAGATACCCACTATGCCGTAGTCTTCATAAGCAAAACAATATATTGCCTCAAAATGAAGATAAGACAGTAATTCAATAGAGAAATTTATAGACAACATACAATACTTGAATTCGTTTTAAAGACTGCACTTACTTACACTCCCCCTTGGGTTTTCTAACACATCGGGGAGAATCAAGCAAACAAAGTCTGTATTTTTGCACAGAGTGTTTTATGTCCAATACTTGAATATTTATGTGTGGCATTATTTACCCTACACAAAAATATAGGCTTTGTGTCTTTCATTTATTCAACACTTCAGAATGCTAATACCCATGGGTATATTACACCCACAGGTTTATTCTTCTGACAATCCTTACCTCAGGAAAATGAAATTTTTACATTTTAAATTAAAGCTAACTCTAATTTGCAATTGTAATGTACTGTAAGAGATTATTATACAGTATGTGTGCCAAAGGAGCTGCCTTATGCTGGCAAGGTACACTGTAGTAAGGGCTGCTGTGAATGAATGTGACACATGAGAACGGGGGAAAAAATAAATCAAGTAACTCAGGTTACTGACTGCAACAACGCCACACGGCTAAAGTAGTTTCAGACACAGCTGATAATCTGCTAGAACATACCAATCTTTCCACCCTGGCAAGGAGGCATCACTCACACACTACTCACCTGCAAAACAAACACTGTCTTTGCAACTATGCAGAAAAAGTGATGTCCCCAGGGTATCTCCCTTTTTTAATTGCCCTGTCATTAGGTCTTCCATTGTAGAACATTTTATCAAGGAATCCTTCTGGATGTATTACATAAATGGAAAATCTTCAGTGTGTCAGGTACAAATGTGCACCTTCCCATTGAGCCTAGATCGATTCTAGGTGTCGATGTCAATGATCCCTATTCCAAGAAGCCACTCTGAAACAAAGCTGCTGATGTTCTTCTCAGATCTCTATGAAGTTCTAGCCTGCTAAGCTACCTGTGCTTAGTTCCACTCCCACGGCAAGAAAGCTCCTGCTCCATCGCCATCCTCCTCTTCCTTCAGAGCTAGAAGCAGGATACCAGGTATAGCTTGTCTATACCGTTTCCAGGATCCACTTCTATATTGAGAGTGGTGAAAAAAAAAGATTCACTCAGGATGATGCTGTACTACCTTACGTAGAGCTGCCTGACACATATCAAGCCTAAATTACTTGCTCCCGGCATCGCAGAGATCACTTCCACAGCCCTGCCACAGGACACAGAGGTTAATAAAGAGTCAGAGTGCTACCGTTTCTCGCGGTGCGGTTTGCTGTCCTTCACACAGCACGAACAATGAGCTCATGCTCTGTGACAGCTTTAGGTGCCCTGCAGAAAGGGATTGCCCATCCCTCATGAACAACCACAAGGGTTCATAGGATTCGTGGTCTGAAATGGGCCAGATGTTCTCACAGAGCACGTCCAGGGATCAGAGACAGGGGTGCCAAGTGCCCTCTTAAACTGGCTATGTGCATCGGCTAGCCTTATATTAGAAGAACGTCTTAAAAAAACGTGTGAAAACAGATCCCTTTGCCACCCTGCATTGTTTGACAGCCAGTGACTGCGGCATGCGAGTTACTCTCCCTGATGTGGTCTATCAAGTGTTTCCTGCTTAAAACTCTCACCAAGCTGTGAGAGTGTTATTTGTTCCCCCACCTCCCACTTTTTTTAATTTTCACTGCAAACACAGCTTATTTACACTCTGTCTCTTTTAAAAATCAAGTGTCAACCGAGTGCTAAACTGCTGCTATTTGCCAATGTTTCATTAACACCTTATTAGCTTCCAACAGCTGAAGGTGACTGGACCCTCACCTCTGTTTATTTCCGCAAAGTAACAGTTAACTGAAGCATCAGGATAGAGGCACCCCTGTAAATATGACTGAAAACAAATATGCATGCAGAACATAATCACACACAACTTCAGCTCTGCTAACAGACACATCTACTTAATTTTATGCACAGTCACATACTATCAAGTTTGGAGCTCAGATTCTTATTAGAGATGATGATAAAGATCTCTGCGTGCTTTTTTCCCCTCGTCTGTATCAGAAACTGGCTAAAACAGAAAGTCAAACCCCAGACAAATTATGCCACCAGTATTTTGCTATTTCAGTTTAAATACCAGGTAGGAAGGTGTGATCCGCTTGTCATGTAAATCAGCACAGCTCCATTGATTCCCATAAAGCTGTAGTGGTTTACACAGCTGAGCCTCCAGCATGTAGCTATACATTCTTCTATACTGAATCCCAGTCCATATAGATATAACTATAAAAGAAAGAAAGAAGGGGGGGGGAGGGGGGAAAAGAAAAGGCAAAATCCTAGAAATGGGACTCCCAGAGCAGGAAGACAGGAAACATCCTCCTTCAGAGGGAATCAAGAAGGATTAAAAATCTTTCTTTAGCTGTCCCCTATTCCCATACCCTACTGTCATTTTTTTCCCTTCTTTCCCTGTTCACATCTGATTTAAAAGGATAGGACAGCTTAGACATAGATGTTTGCTATCTCTTCCTCTGTTTTTCATGTTATGAAAAATCTTTCCTGATGTTTTTTCTCCCACACTTCCAGATCAGCATCCTGCACATGGAAAAAGGAGCCAACCTGGTAGAAGGCAATTTATAGAGGTTTCCGCTACCTTGTCCCAATGGGTGGGGACTTTTGAACTACAGACTTGTCAGGTTTTGCTAATGCTGGAGGAGCTGGAGCTGTTCTGATTGTTATCCAGTTCATACATCTATTTTTTTGATGGTCCATTGGTTTCTACAACTGCATTGCACTTGTATCAACACTGGGAGCTTGGCTATCAGAGTGCTGGTTATCACTGTTCGTCATCCAAACAGGAAGAATTCAGATGTTTCCAATGAGCTAAAGGGGGGGTGTGTGTCTCTTCTATCATAAGAACCACTCAAGAAGAACTTGAAGCAATCTTTTCGAATTTTGGTAATCATTCTCATAATAACCATAAAGTTTTCATACTGTTTTTCATGCAGATACTGAAAAAAAGTTTGCTGTCTGAAATCTTCTATGAAAAAGCTGATGAAACACAATGATGCTAGAGTGGAAATAGTAAAAAGAAAGGAACTGGCAGTTGTTTGAAAATACAAGTACAAAGAACCGTGTGGGTGATTAAAAAACATGAATAAAGCAAATGGGATGTTGGCACCACTAACAAAAGTAATGCCCCCCAGTCTTTGCAAGACTGGGCCCTTGAATTATCCTTCTTAGCTCAAAATATTGTGCTAAACTAGAACACTTTAAAAATAATTGCTGACTCATAACTTAAGCATTCAGGTAGTTTATCTGATACGATCAATATTTTTTGCGTCTACCCAGGAACACTCCCAGGTTTTACTAGTTGTGGTATAGATTAGTGGATACATTTTAATCTGTCATTCTTTTGGTGTACACTCTGGTTATTCTTACTGTTACACACAGACCTGTGTTCAAAGATTTTAAAAAGGCTGCAGGGCGGCATATTTCACTCAAAGAATGAAATGAATGCTTTGTGCTGAGTTCTATCTCTGCAAGTACATTGGGCCAGATTTTGGTCTCATTAGCACGAATATAAATCTGGAATAGTTCCACTAATCTCTGTAATGTTACTCCCAATACATGCTGATTTAACTGAGATCACAAGCTGGTCCATTGACCTAAGTGGTGTCAGTGGGGATGTACTGAAAAGAAAATTTGATCTACTAAATTCAAATCCTTGAGGTGTTGTTCTAGCAGCCAAGTTATTTAGAAAGAAAACACTGAACTTGAATGTTGACCCTCCATCCCAGCTGGATCTCCATGTAAACTGTGCTCCTGCTGTAGCCTTTTAAATAGATCAGCAATTTACATTTTAAATAGATCAGCAATTCAAATTAGCGAAATGCCAGAATGTAGGTAGCATGGAGGGGGCAGAACTCAGCGCTACCTGAAATTTCATCAGCGTTCAACAGTGTAACTCTCCTTACATTTTCTGAGAGGAGGGACTGGATGGGCTGTAAGGATTCAACTACTGCACGTCTGTGCCCAGAGATGGCCGAAGCGGCTGTTACATAAAGGGTGGGCAGACACGGACATAGCGTCCCAGACCTTGACCAGACCTTGACTGGCCATAGCAGGTGAGCTCAGGCCCGAATCTTGCTGGGGAGAAACCTGCCCAGGAAACAGCCCAGACAACTGTGGGGGACACAACCGTGCTCCAGCCCGGTGCGATTTGCCAGTAGAGATGTGGTCCACAAGTGTCCTCCAGCGCGTGGGATAACCTGTGGGGAGCAAAGTCTGCAGAGCAGGGACGCAACGACCCTGCCGCTGGTGCTGGGCCCCGAGCCAACACAGCCTCCCGGGTCCGAGAGCCCAACCGTGCCTCGGTTGCCTCTTGGCTGGGGGGTTTGTGCTCCAATTCTTGGCCCTTTAAATGCTCAAACGTTTCTGAGAACAGGAGGTGTTTGCTCCCAGGAGCTCTGCGGTCTAAAATGGATGTAGCTGCCTTGAGGGTTTTAAAATCATATTCTTGGATTTTAGCACCACAGTAGGTGGTCTGAATTTCACCAAAGACAAATTATTGGCAGTGAGAGCAATGCGTAAACATAGGGAAATGTAAACGGAAAGGCCAATGTAACACCGTATGACTGTGGCGTTTTCTTCTGAAGGCCCTGGCTTAAGTCAGTCTGCGTTATACAACGGCTCATCGGCCCGGACAGAGATCTGTCCTCGCGTCTTCCTACGGAGCCGCACGCACAACGACAGAGTCGCTTGCCAATGAGGGCCCAACCCACGCTCCTTACAACAGGCTGGTGGGATTCTTTGGGAGCTAGAGGCAGCCAGTTCTGAACCAGCTGCGGGAAAACTGACACAGAGTGAGATTTTAATGAGATGTTTTGTTTATTTGCCGCTTTTTGCTTTGCTTCCTCATTTATTTGTTTATTTAAATACCCCTTTATTTATTTACCATATTTCTTTAAATACCCTTCAGGTATGTAAGCATTGCTGCTGGGCACTGAAAGGACTTCCAGCGATGTTATTTCCACCTTAGACCTTCAGCACTGATCTTACTCTGAATGCCCCGGATGCTTTTTGGGTGACAAAATGCTGCGGCAGCTCTCAGGGCTGGGATCACTTCCCGCTCGAGAAGCGGCAAAGCCTGGGCGCTTACGTTCACCCACATCGCTTGCTTCACACACACAAACGGCCTTTAATTGCTGCCGCCAATCAAAGGCATGTAACGCATGTAAGTCATACACACCTCGTGTCCCCGGCACTGGGTCTGGCTGTCCTTTTGGGAAGGAATACCGCTGCGTTCTACCTGCCCGCCCCCCTCCCTGACACACGGCCTACAGCCATGCCACGCGCTCCGGTGTCTGCCTCAAAAAGCATCCGTGCCGCTCAGAGCACAATTATTCTCCAGCTCTGATATTTGTTCACCTCACGCCAGGAGGAAGAACAAGGGGCAGTTGTTCGGGCTAAGCAGGAACGACCACGGGAGATCCCCTGGGGAGCAGCTCCGCCACCGCGGACGCCTGCCTCGTCGACAG
>NW_010546762.1:96889-97109 GCF_000687285.1 Phaethon lepturus
GGGCAGCACGCAGGCGCGCGATACAGCCCACCCCCCCCCTTCAGTGAGAGCCCCGGCGTCCCGCGGCAGCGCTCCCGGCCGCTGGTCGTCTGCTCGGCGGGGCTGGGGAAGGGCGAGCGAGGAGCTGGGAGCTCTGTTTTTGCTGGCGAGGGCAGCGGCATCTCTCTCCGAAGCACCCGGGGATGCCAGAGCGTGGCTGCGGGCGCAGCGCAGGCGGGCT
>NW_010546762.1:97158-99786 GCF_000687285.1 Phaethon lepturus
AGCTGCGGGGCATCGGTGGGAGAAGCCTGTGGGATGCTGGCATGACTCCACGGCTTTGCATGTGCAGCACTGAACACGTGCAGAGGGTTTGCAGTGTCTGCTGCCGAGCCTGAGGGATGACAGAGGTGATACAACCATTTACCCCTGCTTGGAGGAATCCCCCACAGATGCGCATGGCGGTGCTGGCACACGAAGGTGTGAATTCCTCACCCCGCAGGAGAAAGGCTCAGCGTCGTCTGGCTGTTCCTCTGGTTTTGCATCAACCCAAAAAAAGGTATCCGGTCAGAATAACAAATCATGCGAGGAACCAGGGAGTTTTTTCTTTTTTGTGTTTAATAGCAGGAGATTTAAGGCTGTTTTTCAACACTGCAGCTTAAAGAGGATCTTTTCATCCGCAAGAGCATCTAAATCAAACCCCAGACCATTCAGCCATTGTCAACACCAGAAAGCAACAGCAAGAAAATCCAGTTACCTTTCAGCAGCCCCTTCCCTGTCTTGCTGCCCCCTTCTCCTCCCCACCCGCTGCCCCTCCAGACCAGCGGTGGTCAACCTTGACCTGCCGCTCCCAGCATCTGGCTCGCAGCAGAGCACCAGGGCTCTCGGGCCAGGAAACCCCAGCGGGGCCGTCCAAGGCCACTGACGTCAGTGGAAAGACTCCCACTGGCTCCAGGGGAGGCTGCATCAAGCCCAGGTTGAAGCAGAGCCATCTTTCCTTCAAAGCTTTTACTTGACAGCTCATGGGCTGGCGCTGGCCGTGCATTAAGACTTTTGGGGACTTGCTACAGTGCCTGCAAGGCGAGCGCTGACGCCGCTGCTGGATCACTCCCTTCATCCGATGCCTCAGATAAGATTGCGTCTCACAGCCTCCCCTTCCCCTCCGAATCAAAGGCAGCGACTGCAGCTGCACAGACCGGCGAGTCTGTTTAGTTTCTGTGGGCCAACAGCCACCAGCTGTAGAGGCTGCTGTGCTTTTTGCTGGATGGGAGCTTTTAATTCCAACAGACAATGTGTACAAATATTTCCCATATCAAAATTGTTCCATATCTTCCTAAGTTAATTAAATGCTAATTTTCTAATGAGGTGACAACAATGGCAACAACCTGTTATCAGCATGCTAGCTAGTGCCCGTAACCAACGGGTGAGCACAGAACCCTTCTGCTGTTATTAAACTGCATTCCTATATTAATTAATTACTTTTGCAGCTGTATTATTCTGAAGCTGGACAGAAATGTGGATAGCAATTAAATGAAAAAAACATTTATATTATTTGGAGATTGCAGAGTTGCTTTGTGGTATTTATTATTTCACAGTGTCGTTATAGAAACCCCTCGTGCGCTTTCATGCCCACTGCATACTAGTTTAGCAAGAAATGGTGGAAGGAAAGCTCAGGATTAAAGTGCTGTTCAATAAACATTGAGTATAAATTAAGGTACAGAAATATCCTGGGTTGTGCAACAAGAAGGAAAAAAACACTTGTAGTTCATATTAAAGGGTGGTCATACACCTGCCACATGTTCATACTCAGAAAAGGACTTAAATTCCACTTCTGCCAGGTTTTAAGCACCTCTGTGCTCACATCCAAAAGAGATTCTGCTATCTACTTAGGAGGTTTCCAAACTCTCTCTGACTTCAGCTACCAGTACAAAAGCTCCCCAGGCATCCTGAATTCTGGTCATACTGAAGAGCTCTTCAATCTTAAAAAGGTCAAGTTGCCCAACACTTGGTTCAGGCACCAGCTTAGTTAGGACCTCAAAAATACGTTCCTCTGTTTATCTTCCCCCAGGGCTGGTTTGAGCACTCTGAAAATACCGAAAAGCTCTGAAACTGGATTTTGTATAAAACACAATGGCACCTATGAATGTATTTTGAAATATGGCTGCTGGTGCCCTCCCCTTTTCTAAGCGACTGCAGTGTTTGAATGGTTTATGGGAGATACAGTTCAATGCCTCACTCTGCCCAGCCAGAGCTCATTCCTCCTGTGATTCACTCTAGACAGGAGACTTCACCTCCCTGGAAGTCAGAGTGAGATTTCCTCATCCCTTCTCACAGGAAAGGAGTGGTAATTTCCATCATCAGGACTGTTATTTAGAGATGTGCCAGCCACTCCACCTTCGACAGAGGTGGTTTGGGCACCTGCCATCAAGAGAGCATTCAGGTGGTGGGGAAAGGGGCAAGTCACCATGATGGCACAGAAATTCAAAGGCCTACTAAAAAGCCATTCAGAAGTGGGGAAGGGCATGGGATTTCAGACAGGCTTCTGACTTCCACATCTCTGTGTCCTGTGATCAAGGTAAGGCAGCATGCTCCATCACTGTGCACATCCACATGCTCTTCATGGGTCCTGGGCACCCAGCTGAGGATCAGGGACTAACATCAACCTGTTGGAGCGGTTCCAGAGGAGGGCCACCAAAATAATCAGAGGGATGGAGCACCTCTCCTCTGAGGACAGGCTGAGAGAGTTGGGGTTGTTCAGCCTGGAGAAGAGAAGGCTTCAGGGAGACCTTACTGCAGCCTTCCAGTACTTAAAGGGGGCTTCTAAGAAAGATGGGGACAGACTTTTTAGGAGGGCGTGTATCAATAGGACAAGGAGTAATGGTTTTAAACCCCACAAGTCTATGGGGCCTGATG
>NW_010546763.1:0-9846 GCF_000687285.1 Phaethon lepturus
CTACCCCTAGGTTCAACTCTAGTGAGCCCAACTCTATTATGTCATAGAGGGAAACTGTTCAAGTCCCATATTTTCATTTAAAAATAAACTCTAATTTTATGGAAGGTCTAGGTTGTGAGGTCTTATTTGTCCTAAGACATGACCCAAGAAAAAAGGATAGTATGAACTTTGCACAGCTCCAAAGAATTCAGGAAAGTAAAAAAGCGGAAAAAAACTTGACTGGGAGTTTCTCTGTCTGCACAGAAGGGAAAATTTTTCCCTAGACAGGTCTTAGAAAAGGTGATAAATTTAGAATATTTTCCCTTTATGCAGATGTACAGCTATATTTTCAGCTTTCATTTCAAGTTTCCTCCAAATGAGATTAGAAATGGCCAAGACATTAATTATGCTTCAAATATTTATAGTATAACAGCCAATTTAACTTCAACTATAGCATTACTACTACTATCCCTAAGGTAACTCAATTGCACTTATTTTGTATTACATGATGTAATACATCAGTCTAAGAGCATAATGACATAATAAATAAAGGCTGAGAAAAAAAGAAACCTGAAGGAATTAATTAAAATTGTATTTACAAGAGATCAAGAGAAACTTATAGTAAAATTTTAGGCCTCAATCCAGAAATTTTTTCTAAATACCCCCATCACAGTAGGATAAGTCACTAATTTCTTGCAGATCTATCAATATGAAATTAATGTACTGCATTAAGTACAGAATTCTCAACTTCAGTGCAGACATTATGAGATTTATAAAATCAAAATCTGGTTGGAAAAGGACAGAAAAGCAAGGTCAAGGATGCAATAGAAATACACTGGATCACAGAATCACAGAATCGTTGAGGTTGGAAAAGACCTTCAAGATCATCAAGTCCAACTGTTAACCCAACACCACCATGCCCACTAAACCATATCCCAAAGTGCCACACCTACATGTTTTTTAAACACTTCCAGTGATGGTAACTCCACCACCTTCCTCGGCAGCCTGTTCCAATGTTTGACCACTCTCTCAGTGAAGAAATTTTTCCTAATATCTAGTCTCAACCTCCCCTGGTGCAACTTGAGGCCATTTCCTCTCGTCCTATCACTAGTTACTTGGGAGAAGAGACCAACACCCACCTCACCACAACCCCCTTTCAGATAATTGTAGAGAGTGAATTCATTTGACAGAGCCAAGATAGAAAGCTTGGACAGTTCAAAAAGGTGTTTGAAATTGTGAGTACAATAACCTGTAGGACGAAAAAAATGTATGAAAACATTATGGTGCAATAAGATGAATACTGCTAGTTAGGTAATTAAGTAGGTAAAGTACTCATTACAGCACCAAATAACTAGGCCAATAATAACCATATAGACAACATTCCTTTCTAATTATTTTCAAGAAGGAATATTCACTACCTTATCTTCCAAGAAAAACCCTTATGCTACTAAATAAATTTCCCCTTCACTCCATTTTCACTGGAATTATTTATTAACTGGTTCCTTTTCTCTGTAGATGTCACATATACACACTGAATAGTAGCAGGAAAATATAAACAATCTCTTAACATTTATGAACCAACAATCCTTGTGCATGTATGTACTAACATTCAAGCATTGATATAGTAGGTCTGATATTTTTCTGTTCCTTTGGCTCAAAATCCTACCAATGCCTCTTGGCATGGATCCAACTTATTTCAAATGTGGACAATTAATTTTGCAAATGAAGAGCATCTGTGCAGGGTGCATGTCTCAGACTTGCATTCATTTCACGCTGCATATAATACACTATCTGTGGAAAAAATTTTGTTCAGAAAATACGAGACAGAAGTATGAGAAGCAGGAAGTTAAAGAAAATAACAGTTTTCTGGGGGAAATCACATGTAAACCTAAACTTATTTCTAGCATTTTATGCCTATCACTTCTTTCTTTTGGACTGTCTTTTGAATGTTTCTTAATTAATCAGCACAATTGCACAGAGAGCAATTCTCTCATTCTCTAGGAGCAAGAAGACAAATCTTAAAATGAACTGAAGTAATAGACTGGACTTGGGTAGAACTTGACTTTTCCAAATCCAAGATGGTGATTTGGGGGAAAAAAATAAAAGAAACAAAAAAGAAAACAAATAAACAAACCTATTTAACTAGTAAGTAAAGAAGAAATAGGAAGGGAGGTTTTGCAAGTCACAAGTTACATTCTAGCTCAGTTTAGTCACAAGGAAGTAGTAAGTAAGCTTTCACTGTTGAAAGGTAGCTGTGTTTTGAAGAAAGGACTGATCAGGATTTTGAACTTATCTTCAAAAGAAGGCTCATGATAATTAATACCACATAGAATAACGTGGCTCTCTATATCCATAAGTAAGTTATAAAGTAAACAGGGGAAAGTTTAGACACTTTTGCACACCTCCCTGTTATACTACGTAGCTCACCGAGACCTTGTAAGACTGAGCCTAAGGTACCCCTGAGCCTAAGGAACTCCTGATGACTGACATTCAGCCTGTATTTTTCCTTTACGGGTTGAAAGAAAACATTTTCCTCAATCACTATATTCATTACAGTGTCTATTCATACTCTACTGCAATGCCTCTCTTGGGTTGCGCAGAAACAGAGACATTTCCTACCAAGGACTCATCTAGTCCGACACACTTTTCCTGCCATTAGCCAGGATCAGATACTTAGAGAAATTGCAGGCTTTGGAGTGAGAATTTATGACATAAGCTACTAAAAAGTGATTTTTTTTCCCCTACATAAAATATTTTTCAAAGGTTGATTTACATCTTGAATAAAGAAGTTCTACAGTCTTCTCATCTTTTGCTTTTAATATGATTTTTGCAGTTGGCATTGTAAATATTGTTCAAGAAATATTTGTCTTCTTTCTTTTTTCTTTTTCTTTTAGGCATCTAGCATCAATTATATATTAGTGCCATGTGTCCCATAGGTTAATTAGGCATTGCATAAATAAGCGTTTCTATTTTTCATTTTTGTATTTGCTGCCAAGCTATATGTATTTTTTTGCCAAGACGTGTTTATTTAGGTGTTTGTGCATTTTCTTCTTAAATTAATTTCTCAAGCAATCTAATGATGCAAGTTGCTCTTCTCTGATCTCCATTCAATTTTTTCCTTTTCCTTCACTTCCCTTTCCAATTTGGTACCAAGATGCTGAGAAATGTATAAAGTATTCTAGACATAGTCTTAACAGACCTGATAGACAGTGACTAATACTTTCATGATTGATTACTTGGTGTTTTGGTATATGACACCAAAAACTACATTGCCTTGAATTATTTTTCCCCCTGAAATATCATATTTAGAGCTGGAAGAGAAATGTCAACACTCCCAGAAAATTTTCAAAAGCTAAATGTTTTCATTTTTAAGAACTAAGGCAAATACTTAAAAAATAAAATAAGATTATGAACCCTACATTAAAGTCAGTTGAAATATTTCATTTTGACATTTTCCAAATGTTGCAAATTTAGCTTTCTAAATGACAAGCCAGCTATAACTAACTAATATTTTTACACAGAAAACAACTCTTTTTTTTGTGTGTAAAAGGTCAAAATAGGATATTTTAATAATTCTGAAAGATTTAGGAAGCAATAAGATGTTGAAAATCACTTCTTTCAAGGACATTCATAGAATCAACAATTTGGCACATATAAAGAAAAAAATCACTTCAGTGGAAATTTTCTGACCATCTTTAAATCATTGAAAATGCATTTTTAATTATTGCCATTTGTTTAAACATTACTATTATCATCCATGTGTCATCATCGTACAGAATATCTATTCTAGCTTTTTTTTCTACTTGAACTTTGTGGTTTTCAAGTTTTTTCTTCAAATACTTCTGTACTTTCTACTTACATTTGTATTCTTTCTCATGGATGCTCACTACAGTTTCAATCGCAAGTTACATTGATATGTTGTTTACTCTCACTTTCAGATTTTTAATCATAGAATCATAGAATAGTTTGGGTCATCCAGTCCAACCCCCCTGCAATGAGCAGGGACATCTTCAACTAGATCAGGTTGCCCAGAGAGGTGATAGATGCCCCATCCCTGGAAACATTCCAGGTCAGGTTGGATGGGGCTCTGAGCAACCTTGAGTGTTTCCAGGGATGGAGCATCTACCACCTCTCTGGGCAACCTGTGCCAGGGTTTCACCACCCTCATTTTAAAACACATCTTCCTCATGGCTACTCTGAATCTACCCTCTTTTGTTTAAAACCATTACCCCTTGGCCTGTTGCAACAGGGCCTTCTAAAAAGTCCATCCCCATCTTTCTTCAAAGCCCCGTTTAATTACTGGAAGGCTGCAATGAGGTTTCCCCAGAGCCATCTCTTCTCCAGCCTGGACAATGCAAACTCTCTTAGCCTGTCCTCATAGAAGAGATGTTCCATGCCTTGTACCTTTTTTGTGGCTCTCTTCTGGACCCTCTCCAACAGGTCCATGCCTTTCCCACACTGAGGGCTCCAGAGCTGGACGCAGGACTCCAGGTGGGGTCATCCAGTCCAACCCCCCTGCAATGAGCAGGGACATCTTCAACTAGATCAGGTTGCCCAGAGAGGTGATAGATGCCCCATCCCTGGAAACATTCCAGGTCAGGTTGGATGGGGCTCTGAGCAACCTTGAGTGTTTCCAGGGATGGAGCATCTACCACCTCTCTGGGCAACCTGTGCCAGGGTTTCACCACCCTCATTTTAAAACACATCTTCCTCATGGCTACTCTGAATCTACCCTCTTTTGTTTAAAACCATTACCCCTTGGCCTGTTGCAACAGGGCCTTCTAAAAAGTCCATCCCCATCTTTCTTCAAAGCCCCGTTTAATTACTGGAAGGCTGCAATGAGGTTTCCCCAGAGCCATCTCTTCTCCAGCCTGGACAATGCAAACTCTCTTAGCCTGTCCTCATAGAAGAGATGTTCCATGCCTTGTACCTTTTTTGTGGCTCTCTTCTGGACCCTCTCCAACAGGTCCATGCCTTTCCCACACTGAGGGCTCCAGAGCTGGACGCAGGACTCCAGGTGGGCTCTCACCAGAGCAGTGTAGAAGGGCAGAATTGCCCCTCCCTTGACCTGCTGGCCACGCTTCTTTGGATGCACCCCAGGATATGGTTGGCCTTCTGAGTTGTGAGCACACATATTTCTGATACTCATTACTTTGTTGTATCTCTCCAGTGCAAGATCTTCAAGACACAAGCACTTCATATATGCATTGTGTGTAAACTATTGTGTATATATGCATATATCCACATATATGCATATATGTTCATATATGCACTGTTATGTAAACTATTGTGTTATAAACCAGATGCTCAACAGGACTAAATCAGCATTGTGTTATTAAAGTTCAGTTTTGGATTGCAAATTAACTGAGGGTAATTAACATGTTTAAATACTAGTCTGAATCTTCTTTTGGATGAGAAATATTTATAGTTTATTCTACTGATGAACCACACTGTTTATTTAAATTCAGTTCTTTGAGATAGGAATTCATGAACACCCTGAAGGAATGCATCTGTTGTGCTGAACCCTGCCTAATAGTTTGAAGGAATCTTTTTCTTCCTGTTTCTTACAGAAGTCATGTATCCACGGTCTTCATAAGGCTTATGGCAGCCAAATACAAGGATTTTTTGTCTGCTCGAATTTTTTTTGTATTACAATAGCAGAGATGTATGCATAGACAAATATTACTATTAAGTCTAATTAGCCAAAATCCATGCAAAATCTAGTGTGAATGTAGTAATACAGAGGTAAAAGTACTTAATAACAGCATATATATTATCTTCCCACATGAAAATGAGCCATATAATTAATACCACAAGGAGAAAGTTATGTTGTTTTAACTGTAATGTTACAGACTAAAGGGTCATCTTTTTTGTGTACTCAGACCCTCTAGACAGCATTGCAAAATCTAAGTTAGAAACCTATGCAAGCTACATCTGCTTCTCAGTTAAGATTCAGAACTGCTAAGTCCTGGACAAGTCAGGTGCAGTTCAGTTATATATACATATAGCACCAAAACCATAACACAAAAACCTATGCTGTCTTCAGTAGTGACTGTCATGACTATTCATAGAGACTTTGTTTTCATGCTTACAAAAAAGAAGTTATTAAACTGCTGCCTTAAACTTCTGAATGGTTCAAATGATTGGGATTTAAGGCACTACCATGTTTTCTGCCAGTACATTTTACCTTCCTGCCTTTAAAATAGGAGTATTAGTGAGATGATTATTATCAGTTCCTATGTCAGACACCTAGTGTATAAACCATCTACTCATGACTATTGGATGTACTCAAATTACTATTAAAACATTCAGAGTATATATTCTGAATTACTAAGATTGATCTACTCAAACCTATTTAAGAGACTTATCCAAACAGTTCTGATGTAAACTGTTCCAAATGTCTAAATATCCTTACTGCATGAGAATCTTTTGTTGTTGTTGCTGCTGATCATCTCTGGTGATCAGCAGATGCTCTTCTATGTATTATGAATTATCTTTGGATAAAGCCTGAACCTTCTACATAGTCTTCTGAAAACAGTATGGTCCTGTCCTGGTTTCGGCTGGGACGGAGTTGTTTTTTCTTCCCAATAGCTGGTATGGTGCTGTTCTTTGTAGTTGGTATGAGAATAATTTTGATAACACACTGAAGTTTTAGTTGTGACTAAGTAGTTGTAGTGCTTATACTAATTCAAGGACTTTTCAGATTCTCATGCTCTGCCAGTGAGGAGGTGCACAAGAAGCTGGGAGGGAGCATGGCCGGGACAGCTGACCCAGGCTGGCCAAAGAGATATTCCCTACCACATACTGTCAGGTATTTCCTACTGTACAATGCCATGCCCAGTACATAAACTGGAGTTAGACGGGGGGTGGGAATCACTGCTTGGGGACAGGTTATCAATCACTGGGTGGTGAGAAATTGCTGTATTGGGCATCACATGTTCTTGTACATTCCTTTGTCAGCATTATTATTGTTGTTACCATTGTTGTTTCCTCCTCTCTTACTGTCCTATTATACTGTTTTTATCTCAACCCACGAGTTTTTCCTGATTCTCTCCCTCATCCCACTGGGGGAGAGGGGGAGTGAGTGAGCAGCTGTGTGGTGCTTAATTGCTGTCTGGGGCTAAACCATGACAGGTCCATGTCCTACTTTGTCTGGGACAGAATTACTTTTTTTCCTGGTTGCTGGTATAGTGCTGTGTTTTGGATTTGGGATTAAAATAATGTTGATAACATACTGATGTTTTGGGTTGCTGCTAAGCAGTCAAGGACCATCCAGCTTTTCATGCTGGCCTGCCAGTGAGAAGGCTGGGTGTGCACAGGAAGCTGGGAAAGGACACAGCCAAGACACCTGACGCAGGCTGGCCAAAGGGATATTCCATACCATATCACACACAGAAATCACACAGAATCATTAAAGTTGGAAAAGACATTAAAAAACATCAAGTCCAACCATCAACCCAACAACACCATGCGCACTAAACCATGTCCTGAAGTGCCACACCTACACATTTTTTGAATACTTCCAGTGATGGTGATAATACTTCCACTGATGGTGACGATATGACGTCATGGTCAGTATATAAGCTGGAGGAGTTGGCCAGGGAGGGGCCGTGGCTCGGAAACTAACTGGGCATTGGTGAGCAGCCAGTGAGCAATTGTACTGTGCATCACTTGTTTTGTATATTCTTTTATCATTATTATTATCATTGCTGTTATTCTCTTTTTTTTTTGCTGTACTATTAAACTGTCTTTATCTCAGACCATGAGTTTTATCCTTTTTCTTTTCCAATTCTCTCCCTCATCCCACTGTGGAGTGGGGAGTGAAGGGCTCTGTGGTTGTTTAAGCTCCCTGCTGGGTTAAACCACAACAGTCCAAATGTTTGTTGAGGTACCATGAATAGTTACTTTACGCTCAACTGCAGTTGGAATTTTGGTTTTCTATTACAGATACAGCTGAATTCATGTTCCTTTCCTGTTTCTCAATGCTTTGGAGTAGATTTGTAAGACTTTGCCATGTAAAATGTGTTGTGGTTCAACCCAACAGGTAGCCAAAACAACCACACAGCCATTCACTCACCCTCCCGCCCCACAACAGGGTTAAACAACAACACATAGATTATTTATGTCTTCATTAATCTATTTCATATTTGTACTTAGAATCTGTGCCTGTTTTGAAATGTTAAATATTTATTGTAATAAAGTATTTGAAAGAATATTTGGATTTAATTCATATGTTATTTATCTGTATTTATGAAAGTCACTAAGTTTCTGAAGGCTCTATGCTTTGTTAAATTTTCGGTTTCCAGTATTTATGCTGGAATTAATAATTGGAAGCCAATATCAAAGATAAATGTGTTTTGGGAAAGATTTCTGGACATAAAATGCAAAACAAAGAAAAATATTTCCATTTGCTATATCCTTGTTCACAGCTAATGCTATTTATTTAATGGTAAGATTCCATATTTTCTCAGTTCTCTGCATTAGTGAGTGATGATACGCTTAGCGTGTTCGTACATCAAGGGAACTCTGTCTCTATGTTTTCAGCAGATGTGTTCCAATTTTTAGTATATGAGGGGCATTTTTTCAGAACTGTAAAGTAAAAAAGAAAGAATGGGGTTCATTGGCCTGTAATAAATCCCATCCATCATTCATGGCTGCACTGAAAACTGTTGTTCAATATATGAAAGGTAATTCTTGATTGTTCCATTAACGCCATCAATTGGCAAGTCATGGTAGAGAGGCACAAAACAAACCATGTGGTAAATGTAACAGTGAATTTCAAACAATGATTAGATTTTGTAACTAGATTCTGTAACATTTAGCGTGCACTCTGGCATTCAAATATCAGCTATAACAAGAGGCTTGTAGAACTAAATATTACAATCTGCTTAATCAAATATAAACCACAAAATTAGAAATGTAATTCCTAGAAATAGGCAAACTAAAACTCTGTGATCCTATGGAATTATAAATTTTGTTGAATTAAAATTTATTTAGAATTTAAAGAACCGTTGTAGATTTTTTTGAATCAGTTTTTGCAGCTTTTATACAGAGCTAACATGCATATGGAACCATGCAATCAAGGAGGTTTTTCTTACCATGAAAAGCTACCTCCTTTGTTTAAGTTATGAGAATGCATCTGTAGCACAGTCACGATCTTAATTTTTCAAATTTAGGTGCAAAAATCACTAAATCCTTTTAGGGAACTACTTCATTCGTTCTATCCATAGAAATTTTGCTTGAATTTAGCATTGTGAATTACTTTCCTACCTAATACTATTTATTACCAATAGCTATTGAATAAAATGCAGAATGTGAGAATATGGAAGGTATGTGGTCTGTCAATGTTCTTTCTCTCTGTTCGTTAAACAAAAGGAAGTGAATGTACAGGGTTGTCCTGGTTTCAGCCAGGATAGACTTGGTTTTCTTCACAGAAGCTAGTGTGAGGCTATGGTTTGGATCTGGGATGAGAAAATAGAACGTGCTGATGTTTTGAGTTGTTGCTGAGCAGTCAAGGACAGTCCAGCTTCTCGTGCTGTCCTGACAGTGAGAAGGCTGGGGGTGCACGGGAAGCTGGGAGGGGACACAGCCAGGACAGCTGACCCAGGCTGGACAAAGAGATATTCCATACCATATGGCATCATGGTCAGTATATAAAGCTGGGACAAAGAAGAAGGAAGGGGTGGAGGGATGTTCGGAGTTATGGTGTCTGTCTTCCCAAGAAATCATTATGTATGATGGAGCCCTGCTTCCCTGGAGATGGCTGAACACCTGCCTGCCCATGGGGAATGGTGAATGGATTCCTTGTTTTGCTTTGGTTGTGTGCGTGGCTTTTGCTTTACCTGTTAAACTACCTTTATCTCAAAC
>NW_010546763.1:9877-28546 GCF_000687285.1 Phaethon lepturus
TCTTCCGATTCTCTCCCCCATTGCTCTGTGGGGGAGTGAGCGAGTGGCTGCATGGTGCTTAGCTGCTGGCTGGGTTTAAACCAGGACAAGGGTAATACTACAAAACCATAATACAAGATATTAGAATAAGAGAGGTAATAAGAATGAGCATTAAGATGAGGAGCTAGGGCATGATGATGAGGTGAGGCTGTCTATACTGGCTCTTGAACTTGGAGAGGCTACAACAGGCAACAAAATACTTGTTTATGCTCAGATGGAGTACATACTACCAAATAGCATATTTAAGCAGAAACTGTTGCCTGTAGAAATCCTGTCTGTTCCTTTTTTTTTTTTTTAAGAGGTTGGAATATGAATACTGAAAAAACCCTGAAGTTTAAAGAGATAAAAAAAATAGTATTATGTCTAAATCATTTGAATCTCCTTTCTTATGCTCTTCCTGGGAAATTGTATAGTATCTTTAATACCTTTGCTACAGCCACCACAAGCAGAGCTTGGCAAGTCACTGAGATCAACTTTTTTAGTGTGTATTTCTCACCATCTCACCACAGACAGAAGCGTTGTAGTAGTATTCATTTCACTTACTTGTGTTCATCTCGCATTTAGATATCTTCATCTGAGCTGATCTACAAAGGAACTCTGTCTTCGGGAGAGTAAAATAGGTTCTTGTAGCATTTGACTTATCTCACCTATTTTAAGATGAGATGAGCTAAACCTTAAAAGTCCCTCCACTGACTATAAAAGGAGTCAAGGGTAACTAATTCAGCTATTGTCATTTACAATATAGTCATCTGTATTTCATCAGTTGATCTCTAGCCCTAGAACTTGTTTTTGCAGAAATGTGCAGCGCTCACTGCATCTGAAATTAATGAGATTTATGTTTTGAGTAAATTAAATTCTACAAAACTTGACATTCTTTTAAGAAAACAGATCTTACGAATCTCAAAAATTTCATAAGCTTCAGTTATTGATATCTCTGTAGCTCAGTTCCCCACCTGTTAAACAGGAACACTTCCTAGAAGTTCTGTGAAAGTAAATTAATTACTATTTGTGAAGCATTAGATGTTATAATAATCACTGCTATCAAAAAAACAATGAGGAAATTAATAATTCTGTCTCCCTGGCAGCATTTGAATAGTGGCCTAAGGCTACACAGTGAATAATGACAAGAAAACAAAATACTGAATAGCTACTTATTTACTGAACAGTATTAATCATGTGTGCTGAATGATGTAGGGGTCTCATTGACAAAATAGTACATGAGCATCTAATTTAAAACTGTATTTTACTGCTTATGCACAACTGCACGAACTGAGATTCCACAGATTACTTACATTCTAGCCTATTCTAACTTTTGAGTGCTTTGCAACTGCAGTGGTCTTTTACTGTAGTTTCAACATGTATCATTGAGCTTGAAAGTGAAAGGCACTTTCACAGTTTATTAATATTTTTGATGTTGTTTTCACACGCCTGTGAATAAAGTATACCCATCTATCCAGAAAGTACGTTTGAAGCACAGTAAAAAGAAGTAACATTAAGTGTTATATATGGCTGAATTACCTTGTAACTGTAAAGGTAAATAAGCTTAGGATCTATTTGCATGGATTAACTTGCTCAGCCTACACAGAAAAAAACTGAAAAATCATGGAATATTTGTCCATGTGAAAAATAACATTAGCAACAGGTGGAAGCACATGGTTTTATTTGTCTAATTTGGGGAAAAAACCCAAACCAAACAAAACAGGGTATAATCAAGAGCAATCAGTTGTTGCATGATATTTGCCACCTGGTTCTACTTACCAATATTCTACTTCCAAATATTTCAGTAGAATTAACTAAACTGACAGTTAACTAGATCTTGGGAGACAACATGTATCTACCAGAAAATAATTCTGAAAAACAAATTACTTTCACTCTTGACCTTGTACAGAATTGATTCTGTTTCTCAAATTATACAAGGTCGCTGTGGTCTAGTACATTATGTACCTCCTTCCAATGTATCTGGGACATATATTTTCTATAAACAGTATTAATATCAAAATAATAATTTCAAAGCATTTATTATTACTATTATTATTACTATTATTATTTCTATTATTATTATTATTACTATTATATGTTATTTAACTGAATAAAAGACTCCCTGTCATATTGTCTTTGGCATTTGCTTTGCCTTGCATAAATAGAAACAGTGCAATATTAAAATAGGCTTTTATTTTCTTTCAAGAAACCACTTTACCTCTGAGTAGATTGATCCATACTCAGAATACACTGTTGTATTTTCTTAATGGGAAGCTGAAAGAAGTTCCCATTTTTTTTTCTGTCTTTTATGTAGTTGCTGCTAGGTGTTGTTAAAGGGCACCATTCAAATGAAATTACACTAGACATCATGCAGTATAATTATTACACTATTTTGTTTAAAAAATGTTAACATGTGTTGACTGTGTGGCACACTGTGGTCTTTTATATTTTGACAAAAGTTTGTTTCAGAAAGTAATTACAATATCTGCAAATGTTCAAAAACTTTTCTTATATCAAAATGCAAATACTTCCTTCAATGTACTTACTAAACTTCCCTCTAGCCCTTCTCTTTTTATTATTTTAAAGCAAATTGAAATTAAAATACAATAGCAAAACATGAGTCAATGTCAGTCTATGAAAACAATAGTGTTGCTATTGTCGTTGAAAAACTTCATCTTTCCCAAAACATTGTTGAGCAAATGAAGTTAAAGCAGAATAAGCCAAAAGCAACAATTTCAAACAGGACTTTTTAATTTTTCTTGTCTTATAAGTCCAATGGTTTTCATCACAGTATTTCACCTGTAATTTCCATACTTTCTCCTTTGACACCTTTATAATATGCACTTTTCTTCCCAAATTGTACATCAATTTTAATATAGAAAATATTACATTGAAGATAGAACATTTTTTCTCTGCTTTTAGCAATTGGAATGATTCTACTAGTTTTGAAAGAGCCACAACAATAAGAAAGAAGAACAATAATTAGTGGTTAACAAAATTAGAATAGGACTTATAAAAATGTTTATGTTATGAATAAATTACATGTAAAAAATAAACAGCTACATGTAATAATGATAATACCTAGTGTAAGTTCAAAATGGCTGTAAGCAGCTTAAGCGTTTCTTACTATATCTACAAGGTGTTTAACACAAAAAGCAAAAATAATTCAGACAGCAGAAGTCACACTCTACTTGCAGCTGAATGTACTGCCCAGTGTTTTCAGAGCTGTGGTCTTTCCCCTTTCAGCTCCTATGAATCTTGCATTCATATAATGGCTCAGCTTAGGCAGCAAAGAGATGTGATGATTTTCCTTGAAAAGAAGAGCTCTGCATTCAAATCCTTGAATGTTAAGAATAACCAAAGTTTCCTCTTTCCTTTGGGAATCCACTTGCTGTTTAGCTCTTAGGCAGAAAGTAGATCCTGCAACTTTTTCTTTTAGTGCTTAATTAGAAGCTAGAAATATATGTTCAAATTCAGGTGAAAGTCAGTTTTGTGGGAACAGAATCACAGAATCACAGAATCATAGAACCATAGAATCATAGAAGAGCTTGGGTTGACATTTTCCCCTTCTACTTAGTAGTCTGCTTAAAGTGAGTCCCATGCTTAGGCACCTCTCCCTTTTCATTTGAGAATAAAGATTATGAATTCCATCTTTGCAGAGAAAAGGATAACCTTTAGACTTTTCAGTGCTGAGCATCACAATGCTCATGTACATTTTTGGGCCTTTACATCAAGCATTTTACATCAAAGGACTTTTAGAGGTAGTATGTAATGTGCTTCCAAAAGCATTGATGCCATCTTCAGTAAACATGCAAGTTTACTTCAGGTATGACTTTCCTCTTTCTAGGAAGTTAATTCCATACTCTTCCAACCATTTTTCCATTATTGTGCAAAAGTTACTTTCACCTATGGGAATCAACTCAAGTTTTCCAATTACTTTAATGGCAGCAAACAAGGCTACATCCATCAGACAGCATTAACCAAAAGCAACCTTTTGATTTCTCATGCTTGTAAGGATATAAAATATTCTATTATTTTTTTAGGGGAAACCTATTATTTCTTTAGTTTAAGGTTTTCTCTTAACATTTAAGGTAGTATTTTCAAAATAGAACATTTTTTACCTTCTCAAAATTATCTCTGGGATGTGAACACCCACAATAAACTCAGTATTTATAGATTCTATAAAATCTCAGATGAGGTTCTTTCTTCTAGCATTTAAGTGTTAAATCATTGGCATTGAAGGTAAAAGTCTGTCCTTGCTGTCTCTGAGAAATTTGTTTAACTAAGTACAGGCCAGATGAGTTTGGCATTTTTAAGGTGGATATTTAGTGGAGTAATTCCTCATTTTTTTTTCCGCAGGATAAATACTCATGGTGGTGCCTCACAAAGCTATCACATGACCTGGATGACAGCTGTATAAAAGGTGCAAAAGGCCATCACTTGTACAACTGGTGCAACAGTATCAATTACAGGAGAGGCAAGACCAGCAGTGGAACGAGCTCTGTGTCACTTCACATCCTTGGCGGAGAGATGACTTCTAACACTCTAGGTAAGTCGTGTCATTGCACATGTCATCAAGAGTCATAACAATGTTATATATTTAACTGACAAACCTCCAATTCCTTACTGAGCATTTAAGGAGGGTGACTACAACTATGTCAGAAGGAAAAGTGGCTGTCATTTGACAAACTGACTTTCCTACCTGAAAAAGACATATGAAATGTATCAAAATGAATGTTTCCTGCAGATAGCTTATAGCTCTCTGAGACAGGTATAAAACATGACTGTATTATGCTGCAGCCTTCCTTCTTTTTATGTCTGCACCCCTCAGAGCAGGGGTCACCTATCTTTCCCAGATGATACACCAATCTATTTTTCTTTCCTCAATTAGAATTTAAATACATCAGTAACAAGTCAACAGGAAATCACAGAGGCTGACTCTGAGTCAAATAATCTGAGTCAAAATACTCCGAGTCAAAATACTCCTGATCTGATGATACATAAGCATTTTGTATGTGGTGAGGCAAGATCTCCTGGATCCCAATAATGTAGGTATTCAGGCAGATATTGTGCTTCAGAGATGTTTCTCTCACCTTCCATCCCTGTCCCAACTGGCTGCTGCTCACTCAACTTCAGTGAATGAGTATAATGGCTTTGAAACTATGCGATCTGTATATTTTAACTGAAAAATAAGAAAGATTTTTGAAGTAACAGCTCCATGACATGGATGTCTCCACTTTCAGCAATTAATAATGTTGTCAAATAATATTCTACACTATGTCAAATACCTCACTTCATAGACTAATGACTTCTACCTCAAGACATACAGAGTGAGCCAGAAAAGCTCTCATAGTCCAAAGAGACTTTTTTCTGCATACCAGTACTATGAAAAATAGTTATATAAAAAAAACACCACCCTTATACACATATTTCTACATACATCTTATATATGTATTTCTATGTATATCTTGCTATTTAATATTCTAACAGTGAACCCAAAGGATAAATCTCAAATAAAATGTGTTTTACCTCTTTTATCCCCATATTTCAGTCAACCTGAAATATAATTCTAATGTTTTGCTTACAAACTGAGTAACACTATTCTATAAAGCACAGTAACATGCATGGAATATCCACAACAGTGATAGTGCAATCTCTTGAAAAAGAATAGAGGTGAAGAATGGTTTGTGCCAGTACATCACGTATGAGACACCTAGGGAAGAGGAAAACCTAAACAGAACGCCTTGCTAAAATGATAAATAATATGACTACTTGGTTTTTGATTTACTACCAGATATTTTTCCTAGTTAGGACCCGGTAGGTCTATAAGTGCACCCTCAAATCTTTCAGGTCTCTGAGCTGTTGTAAGAGTCTGTGCGAATAAAGCATTACCCCAGGGCAGAAGACGACAGATTTAGAGACTAAAACTACCTGGATTTGAGACCAGATTGGGCCACAAGATGGGGACTGGAGGAGCTAAGTCCCTCCCACTGTAAAAGAAGATCAGGTTCATGACAACTTGAGGAACCTGAACATACATGTCCATGGGACCTGACGAGATGCATCCCAGAGTCCTAAGCCTCCCTCCCTCAAGCTGCTGGCCATGCTTCTTTGAATGGAGCCCGGGAGACGGCTGGTCTTCTGGGCTGCAAGTGCACATTGTCACCTCATGTCCAGCTTTTTGTCCACCAGGACCCCCAAGTCCTTCTCAGCAGGGCTGCTCTCAATTCCTTCATCCCTCAGCCTGTATAGACACTGGGAGTTGCCCCGACCTGGGTCCAGGACCCTACACTTGACCTTGTTGAACCTCATGAGGTTCACATGGACCCATTCCTCAAGCTTGTCCCGATTGCTCTGGATGGCATCCCATCCCTCAGGAATGTCAACCACACCACCCAACTTGGTGTCATCTGTGAACTTGCTGCAGGTGGACTCAAGCCCACCATGTCATTGATTATAGAATCATAGAATCTTTGGGCTGGAAAGAACCTTTAAAGGTCATCTAGTCCAACCCCCTGCAATGAACAGGGACATCTTCAACTACAGCAGGTTGCTTAGAGCCCTGGCCAACCTGACCTGGAATGTTTTGAGGGATGTGACATCTACCACCTCTATGAGCAACCTGTGCCAGGGTTTCACCATCCTGATTGGGAAAAATTGCTTTCTTCGATGTAGTTGGAATCTGCCCTCTTTTATTTTAAAACCATTACCCCTTGTCGTATTGCAGCAGGCCCTGCTAAAATGTCTGTCCCCATCTTTCTTAAAAGCCCCCTTTAAGGACTGGAAGGCTGTAATAAGGCCTTCTCTTCTTCAGCCTGAACAATGCAAACTCTCTCAGCCTGTCCTCACAAGACTAGTGTTCCATCCCTCTGATCATTTTTGTGGCCTCCTCTGGACCCTCTCCAACAGGTCCATGTCTTTCCTGCGCTGAGGGCTCCAGAGCTGGACACAGGACTCCAGGTGGGGTCTCACCAGAGCGGTGTAGAGGGGCAGAATCAGCTCCCTCGACCTGCTGGTCACGCTTCCTTGGATGCAGCCTAGGATGTGGTTGGCCTTCTGGACTGCAAGCACACATTTCCAGATCATATCCAGCTTTTCATGCACTTGTTGATGAAGATATTAAACAGTACTAGTCCTAATATGGACCCCTGAAGGACACCACTCATCACTGATCTCCACCTGGACATAGAGCCGTTAACCACTAGTGTCTGGATGTGACCATCCAACCAGTTCCTCATCTACCCAACAGCCAACCCATCAAAGCCATCTTTATTATTATCTCTCTTTAGGGAGAAGGGTGCTGTGGGGGACTGTGTCAAAGGCCTTACGCAAGTCCAGACAGATGACATCCATAGCTCCTCCCTTGTCCACTGATGTGGTCACTCCATCACAGAAGCCCATTGGGTTGGCCAGGCAGGACTTGCCCTTGGTGAAGCCATGCTGGCTGTCTTGAATCACCTCCCTGTCCTCCCTGTGCAGCTTCTAGGAGGATCTGTTCCATGATTTTCCCAGGCACAGAGGTGAGGCTGACAGGTCAGTGGTTTCCAGGGTCCTCCTTTCTACTCTTTTGAAAAATGGGTGAAATGTTACCCTTTTTCCAGTCTCCGGGGACTTCACCTGACTGCCAGGACTTTTCAGATATCATGGAGAGTATCTTGGCAACTACATCAGCCAATTCCCTCGGGACACTGGGATCCATCTCATCAGGTCCCATAGAATTGTCAATGTTCAGGTACCTCAGGTGGTCTCAAATCTGATCTTCTCTTACAGCAGGAAGGACTTTGCACCTCCAGTCCCCATCCTGTAGTCCATCCACTTGAGAGGTGTGGGAAGAGACTGCCAGTGAAGACTGAGGAAAAGAATAAGTTGAATACCTCAGCCTTCTCCTCATCCGTTGTTGCCAGTCTGACAGTCTTGCTCATCAGGGGGGTTACGCTTTCTTTGAGCTTTTTCTGTCTGACATACCTATAGAAGTCCTTATTATCCTTTGTGTTCTTTGCCAAGTTCAGCTCCAGCCGAGCCTTGGCCTTCCTGACCCCATCCCTAGACATCTGGGCAGTGTCCCTGTACTCATCCCAGGATACCTGTCCCTGCTTCCACTGCCTGTGCAGTTCCTTCTTGCCCTTTAGTTTGACCAGTAGGTCTCCACTCAGTGATGACTCTTGCCTTCC
Organism: Phaethon lepturus; assembly: GCF_000687285.1. NCBI lineage: Eukaryota > Metazoa > Chordata > Aves > Phaethontiformes > Phaethontidae > Phaethon > Phaethon lepturus. Next base: position 18,067 of record NW_010546763.1, read on the forward strand.
GATCCTGATTTCCTACTCCTGGGGATCGACAGCTCTTGTGCTCCATGGAAAGTGTCCATAAAGATCTTCCAGCTCTGTTCTGCTCCCTTGTCACTGAGGGCAGTTTCCTGGGGGGTCCTACTGACTAACTCACAGACGAACTGGAAGTTTGCTTTCCTAAAATTCAGGGTCCTGACTCTGTTCTTTGCGCGCTCCATATCCCTCAGGACTGTGAACCCCACCAGTGCATGATCACTGCAGCCCAGGCTGCCTCTGACCTTTATGTCATCCATTAACTCACTTGTGTTGGTAATCAACAGGCCCAGTATCACATCCCCTCTGGTAGAGCTGTCTAAAATATAAAATCTTGCAGCTGGGACAGAATAATGCCACTCAAGAGGAAAAGCTGGGGACCCACAATATAGCAAGCATCTTTATAGGAAAGAAGCTAGACTCCGGGTGGACAAGTTGAATGTAACTCAGCAAAGAACCCTTGCAGAGGACAATGGGATCATGTAGAAAAAGAGTTCATCTTTAAATGAGCAGGGAAAAAAAAGGAGATGTGTTAATGAAAAGTTTCAAATAAACGCTGCATTTTGGACTAGCAAAATAAAATATTATCATCTTATTGGCTCCCATTTCTTTGTCAGAAACCTACCTGGATTTATTCAGTGAAATAAATTTATGACTGGTTACTTGTACATAAAAACAAGGCAATATATAGCTCTATATTTTAAAAATATTTAATAAAAATAAATAAACAATATAATATAACAATATAATAAAATTGCACATCTGGCTGTATATACAATATCTTCGGGATTTTTCAGAAAAATAATATAATCCCTTAAATAAATCATTGAAGAACAGAATCCATAGTAATTTTATTGTTTTTCAGTGGAACGACATTTTCAACTTTAAAGAAGAAAAACTACCAGAGAATGATTTTTTTTTAATACAACTAACCAAAGAGACAATCCGAAGCAGGCAGTAGTATATTGTTCTAGGATGCTACCACTTTGATATAGCGAAATAAATTTTTCTTAGAAAATTGGAGGAGTCCAGGCTGAAAATGTGTATCATGGTCTGGTCTGGGGCTCATAACTTCTGGATTAATGTAAAAAATCCTGTCTTTTGGGAAGAACTGAAGTTCCCATCCACATCTCTGGATCCTGATAGCATGATGATTTTCTCCATCACACATTTGCAACTAAGATTTAGTTTTTCAAATTAATTTTAAAAGAAAGTATAATTAACACTATATTATCCCCTCCAGCAGTATAGGCATGAGATTATTGTTAAAGGTAGTATGCTTCCACCTTGGCAGATTATTTTGGAGCCTGTGAACTGTAGTTAGCTTATAAATCTAAATTTTTGTGAGAATTTGACTCACAGTTTGTACCAGTCCAATATGTTGAACTGTTGTTTAAAAGTTAATAGAACAGACAATAGAATCATGTAATACAATCATTGTAAAAACTCTGAGGGGGTTGTATTCTTTCTTTTTTTTTTCAGTGCAAAGTATGTAAGCATCACACTAATGTAGTGTGAGGTTAATTTAGTGGAAACGCTGAAAAACCCTTTCTTAAGTAAAAATATCTAGAAATCAGAAATGTTTAAAAATGTACCCCAGGAAGACCAAAGATGGAGGTAGAGATGAATAAACCGTTTTAGTAATGTTTCATAGGAGTACAAAAATGTTAAATTAGTAAGATGAGATTCTTCTGCTAAGGAATGTTTTTATTGTTTAAAAGGTACGTTTAACATGCTATAAATTAATAATTGTTCAATAATAATAGTATCCAGCAAAATGATTGACAACAAAAATATGTGAATGGGAATTATGTACATATACATGTACAAGTTTGGGGAATTAGATTAGATATGTGACTATCAATATGGCTACCTTCTCATTTCTACTTAACCCTGTGCTGCCTCTGTCATCAGTCAGCTGGGTCAGTTAGCTTTTAGTATAAATAAAGGCTATCTCAGTTTACATTTGCAATTTCCTTGTAAGTTTACAGGTAAAATGGTGTAACAAAGGTGGAGGAGCAAAAGGAGGCTGTAGGAAACATGATTCAGAACATATTTCAAGGCCAATGTTGCATTATTGTAATCTAGAGGCTATCAGCCTGAGCATTGCAATGACTTTAAATACTGCAGCTAGTGTTTAATACAGCTTATACATAGCAGTGTTTATTTATTTCAGTAAGTGGTACAGTATTTCTCACCTTTTCACATTCTTGAAAATCTGGATTGCTAGATACTGCATCACTAAAAAATAAAAAATAATAAAAAATTATCAACATATGAAATATGTTTACCATGCAGGATTGATAGACCCTTGTATAATTTATTACAAAAAAGTAACAATAATAATGGCTAATTAACTGACTTGTGCATAGTGAGCCTGGAACCTGGTAAAGAAATTAGGATAAATGTTCCATATGCCATAGAACTGTGATTTCTTCACAGACCCTTTTCATGAAGGGCATTTTTCAAAAGCCATCATTTTAATTTCCTAAATCCTACATAACCATTTTTTTGTTGTGAAAACCGATTCAGAGCACCCTTTCCAAAAGGGAGCAGTAAAATTACTGAAATAGTCCCTGATTTTTATTGCTGAGACAACCATGATGATTTTCTTGAAAAGTACCTGCACACTGGGGAGTCCTAGGGAATCTTCAGAATTTAAGTTTTGGGTTTTTTTCCTCCTATCTATTAATCTATTTTCTATAAGTGATCATTTCCTGAAAGGTGATAACTGAGTACAAAAGCAGTATGGTTAACATCATATTTTTTTCTTTCTCTGCCTCAAGGGCACACAAATCTCTTAGCAACTTCATGGTTTACACCTGAATTAGGATGGTCTGCCTTGTATAAACAAGTTCACAAGTGCATGTTGCTGTTGCTTCATTAAAGATCTTGCACTCCTGGCGTTGTACAAGAAAGACAAATCTGAAGTCACAAACTGTATGTTTCCTAAATATTTCACAAGGATATTTCTAGCTGATTATCACTTTTAAAGTAGATAAGAACATTTGAAATATTTGACCTTTTTCAATACTTGCAGTATTTGTTGGTATTTTGTCTATAAAGCAAGAGTTTTCTTTTCTAAGAAATGTCTCCAGACACTTGTTGTTTCAAACAGGAATGACTAATGCTTATTATCCCTGAATGACATTCCCAAATTTCTCATTGAAACATATGTATTCAGGCAAATATGCTTCCTCTGAGAGCAAAACTTTGTAGATGCTGTTGTAGGTTTTCCTGGAGATAGAAAGTATACAGTCTGAGTGACAAAGAGCCATGAAGAAAGAGATACCACAGTGTCGTGGTTTAGCCCCAGCTTGCAACTAAGCACCACACAACTGCCTGCTCACTCCCCCTTCCCCCAGTGGGACAGGGGAGAGAATTGGGGAAAAAACTTGTGGGTTGAGATAAAAACACTTTAATAGGACAGCAAGAGAGAAGGAAACAACAATGACAACAACAATAATACCAATAAAGAAACGTACAAGAATGAGTGATGCCCAATACAGCAATTGCTCACCACCTGGTGATCGACAGCCCATCCCCGAGCAGTGATTTCAGCCCCCCAGCTAACTCCAGTTTATGTACTGGGCATGACATTGTATGGTAGGGAATACCTCTATGGTTTCTTGGGAAGACAGACGCCATCACTCTGAACGTCTCCTTTCCCCCTCCTTCTTCGTCCCAACTTTATATATCAAGCATGACATTATATGGTAGGGAATATCCCTTTGGCCAGCCTGGGTCATTTGTTCTGGCTGTGTCCCCTCCCAGCTTCCTGTGCACCCCCAGCCTTCTTGCTGGCAGGCCAGCACGAGAAGCTGGACTGTCTTTGACTACTTGGTAACAACTCAAAATATCAACATGTTATCAACATTTTCTCATCCCAAATCCAAAACACATCCTCACACTAGCTTCTGTGAAGAAAACCAGCTCTATCCTTGCTGAAATCAGGACACACAGGATAAATTCATAGATGGTGTTCTATCCAAAAGAAAATCTGTGAAATATTTCCTCAGACTTTTTACCACTTCAGAGATACTATGCACTCTCTCTGAGCTACTGGTTATGTTTTAATTTTTATTACAAATACTTTCAAGGAAGAATATTTTTAATTCACATTTTACTATGTGCATAAGCAAACTTAAATATAAGCACATAACAATGAAACTATAAACTATCCTGCCTACTAACCTGCTTTAGTCTCTGTAGTATGTGTACATGACAATTGGATAGATTGAACAAGAATTGTGCTGCAAGGCAACGGTTAAGATTCATGGTAACTTTCATCTTACTTTGGAAGCTTGTTTTTAAACTGCACACTGAGCAAAGTGTCATGCTATAATAACTTCCCTCTACCCAAGCTACCCAGAAGAAAAAAACTGTATGGAAACTTGTCTTTGTGGTAAACATGGAGCATTTGAAGAAAGGGATAATAAACCAGTAGTGAAGTGTGTTTGTTGGTTGACATGGGTAGTATGGTCACTGTTTCTAAAAGAATCCATATGAATAGTGTATAAATAACTACATTTTCTCCTAGCACTAAAAAGAAAGGCAAAACATGGACTGGCTGAATTTTGGAAGATAAATTCAGATACCGAAAATGAGAAAGCCAGCTACTACAGATCCAAGACAGTTTATGATTCTTCAACATAAAAAAAGAAGGATTGCAAGGATCTTACCTTCTGGAGGTAGTATCAACTGAGACAAGTGGGTGATACATAGGTCTGAGGGCTGTTTTCAATTTTAAGACATAGTTTTATGTTCAGACTAAGTTTAGACTGCAGACTGGCAATAGGAGTTCACACCTGTAGTTTAGTAGTGGCAGCTTGAGACCATTATGGTACATACTGTAAAGCACAATTATTTGCAAATACATCTCTACACACAGTAATCTATACTGCTTAGGATTTTTATTGATACCTTTCATGATCCAATAATCATTGCCTAGCTCTAGAAGGCCAAACTGGAATTGAGAACCATTAGCTCAGTAAATTGAAGAAGATTTCATATAGCTGTCTCATGCTCCATGGTGTCATGGTTTAACCTCAGCCAGCAACTAAGCACCACCAGCCAGTCGCTCACTCCCCCACAGTGGGACAGAGAGGAGAATTGGAACAGTAAAAGTGAGAAAACTTGTGGGTTGAGATTAAGACAGTTAGATAGGTGAAGCAAAAGCCACACATGCAAGCAAAGCAAAATAAGGAATTCATTCACCACTCCCCATGGGCAGGCAGGTGTTCAGTCACCTCCAGGGAAGCAGGGCTCCATCATATGTAATAGTTACCTGGGAAGACAGACGTCATAACTCCCAACATCCCCCCCACCCCTTCCTTCTTTTTTGTCCCAGCTTTCTATACTGAGCATGATGTCATATGGTATGGAATATTTCTTTGGCCAGCCTGGGTCAGCTGTCCTGTCTGTGTCCCCTCCCAGCTTCCCGTGCACCCCCAGCCTTCTCACTGGCAGGCCAGCATGAAAAGCCCGTCAGTCCTTGACTGCTCAGCAACAACTCAAAACATCAGCACATTATCAACATTGTTTCATCCCAAATCCAAAACATAGCCTCACACTAGCTTCTATGAAGAAAATGAACTCTATCCCAGCTGAAACCAGGACACATGGAAAGAAGAAATTTCCAAGGCTCGTGACCTTACACTTTTTCCTTCAAACCAGCTGCAATTAAAACTTGAAAGTGTCATTTTCTGTATTTTCTTCCAGCTTAAAGACTAAACTTCAGTCAGAACTATTTTTAGTCTTTTAGAGAGGAAAGCAGAGTACTTTCACATCATCTTAAGTACTGCTTATGAGAGAAAATATTTTTAGTTCTTGAAACAAAATATATTCTTTTAATCGAAAAAGTACATATCTTTAAAGTCACAAACTGCACTCACTGAGGAAGGGAATATTGGTTTCACATATTCAAAATCACTCATATAAGACATGAAAATGAGCTTTCCAGCTAACTGGCAGATTTTCTTTAAACAGACGAGAAATAAGGAGAGGTGTGTTCTCAACATGTTTTGTTTAGTTTGTTTCTTGAAAAACTTCATAACTGACTATAAAAAGCCTACCAAATACATTTGAGCTCATATATTCTATTTCATTTAAAATTGACTTCTTTTGATTTTTTTTTACATGACAAAGGATTTATATTTGTCCAGTTCATACCACTTCCCTGCATTTCTGCAATCCTTTTGAAGACAGTACAGTGAAAGTAGAATTGGACTGGACACCTTCACACTTGAATACACTGACTGTGTGCCACTTCAAGACAGTCATCTATAGGTGTACTATTGTAATATATTCTAGTATAAATATTGATAATGGGTGTGAACCTGTATTTGAGATCAGTTAATGAAATAAAAGTAGAATAATGCACTTGTGCATTTTCTTCCTATCTTCAAATGTATAAAACACTGCATTGGCTGATAGCTTCTTGTCAAGAAGTTTGCCTGGATTTAAAGACTCTCATTAATCTTTTATTTTATTGGACCCATATTAATGAACATGATATTCATCATGTGCAATATATTTCTTCTTTATTGTTATATAGTCACTCCTCTCCCATACAATGCATACTGAACAACTATTGATCTTAAACTTTATGTGTGTTCTCACATTTAACAATTTTTTTCCAAGACGTTTCATTACTGATCCTATTAGGTGAAAAAAGACTCGGCATAATACAGTTCATACTTGAAACTTGTGCATGGTAAAATGCAGTTTTCATGTTGCTGTTTTAATTATCCTTCACTGCTGAAAGATTAGAGAAGAAAAATCTATTGTGTGTTCTCTGTTAGTCTGATGCACAAGAATATACTACTGATTCAGGATCTGATCCAACTGCCTTTTAAACTTGGTATACAGACACTCACTGATTTAAAAAGGAGCTGGATTGACCCAGTATTTGCAATGTGAAACTGTGGATACTGTAGTTCCAAGCTAAAGTAAATAGAAATCTTTACTGTTTAAATCTGATTTAATAGATTTAAATTTGTTCCTAGCAATGTGCAGCACTACCAGTGTTGTCAAGGTTTTGTATTAATTTGACAAAAATTAATTTGTATTAATTTTTAACAGGAAGGGTTTTAGATAATACATTGTTACTAAGTATATACAGGGGAAAAAAGTAAGATAAAATAGTTAAATGAAATTAGAAGTAGGGATGCCATATGATTTTAAGGAAACTCTCCTTACAGTTTCTCTCAGCCACAAACTCAATGTTTGTCAGAAGATTTCAGGAAAGCTAAACCAGAACATCTCATCAAATGGCTTTGGACCTTAGAAATACCAGAGAACCTGCTTACGTCAAAATTACAGGATTAAGCCCTACATGTATGATGCAGTAGAATTATTGGTTATTTTTTGAGTATTTTTTTCTTTGCCATAATTTCTGATCTTTAGTTTTGGACGGACTTTCTTCCAACCATGTGTATTTAATGGATTTTTATTCATTAGAAACAATTTAGTCTCAAAATCCTCAACTTGATTTATAAAAAAATACTTAAGAAAGAACTAATCTAAGTAACGTGGTTTCATGATTTTATAACCAAAGTTTTTCCTCACAGCTTTGTACAGGTCACTAATAAAATATTGAGTCTTGACTCTAGCCATGGAAATTCATCTGAAGAAAAAAACACTGCAAATCCAGCCCATTTATGTTTTGCTATTAAACTTTGTGAGTTGTAAGAGAGTTAGTAGATAATTTATTGTGGAGTGATTGAATCTGGAAGAATTCTGCTATAAGCAGAATGAATTATTCATTTGTAAGTTTATGATAAAGCAGCTACATTTCAGCTGCATTGATACTGACTTACTGACTTAATGTATTATCAGTACTGAATGGTGATATATGGAGATAAGTCATCTGAAAAATAATGTATCTATTGTGATCAATGAGAATGTCATCGATTATTGTAAAAAGAGGATACATTGTGCTTAGTAGTGGTCCACTCAAGATGCTAAATGTTCTGGTACTCAGCTGTGCCTCATCATTAGGAGGCAGACTAGCTTGATAGAAAATATGTGAATCATTCCACTTTAACTCCCCCATCACTAAAATGGTTTAAAGTGACCAAAAATCTGCATCATACTTGTTAGATAAACAATAACAAAATATGAGAACCTTTAATTATTTTTAGGGAATATATGCATACTTTCAGGCACATGTAAATAAATTTTAAGATATATACACACTTATCTATGTTGACAGTAGTACATTGTAATACTTATTTTTAAGTTAACTGTTTATTTCTGAGTGCATGCTATTTCTTAAAAAATTAAATATGGTATGATTGAATAGCTAACAAAAAGCAGCAGTCTTCAAATAGCTTACTAGCCACATGAATCCAGTAACACAGAGAATGACTGACCAAATGCTCTTCCCTCCTGTGACCCTGCACATTGTATAAACAATATTATGCAGTTGTTAATTCACACAGTCTATCCAAACTAAAGCATAACCAAAGTTTGCTAAAGATATGATTGTCTGCCTTGGGAATTTATAGAAATGCGCTGTCTGCCAGTATTAAACAGTACATTGCTCAGTTCCTCAAACCCAAATCCACAGAGCTTCCGAAATTAATCAGCCTGAAAGCCAAATGAATCCCTTGGTTTGATTCTTTCCATGTTGAAGATCCTTGATTTATGTCAGATTTTCATTTAATGGTTTGAAGGAATAAAAGAGAGAGATGCACCAGACAATGGACATCACTCATTGCTCTGACAAATTGAATTCCTGAAATAAATGAATAGCTTTTACATTGAACCTTGAAGCACCTGGCTGTATTTTGACTTTGTATTGCCCTCCTGATGTTTAACAATGAAATCTTTCTGTCTTTATTAAATAGCTCACATTTTAAAATAAAAATAGGATGACAGATATTAGACTGTACCCCTTGTTTATTTTTTTCTTCTTTTGATATCTTCTGTTAGTTCCATAAGGACTGTTCTCAAAGTGTTTTATTTTGCATTTGTTAATCAAGCATTGCAATGCAGCACAAGTATCATAAACAAAAAATTAATTACTAAGTACATTTTATCTCCTTTCAGGAGTGTTTTTGTTATGTAAAATGCTCAATTACATTTGTAGTTTTTACAGAATGCTCAGCTATTGTGTAGCAATTCTTTGCTTGTTTAGTGATATAATTTCCTAACAGCTAATAAAGGGACATTCAACAACTGAACCAGGCACTCAATTTAGATAGGAGCATCCCAATTACTTGCACATTTTTGGCATGTAGAAAGCTGTGTAGACTGGTTGTTGTCTTTTTGCTTTGATAATATTTGCTTAAAACTTTTGTTAGCCTCTCCCTTTCCTGGTGGTCCATTGTCTTTTTCTTTTTCTCCCCACTCATCCATGATGAGCTTCACTGATGTATACTAAGCCTGTTAAAATCTAGGCTTAAATGAGGAGAAAAAAAAGTTCCATTTATTAATCTGCCTCACGTGCCTGTTTTTTATCCTTTACTGATTTCTACTATGCCATGTCTAAATATCTTACCCAAATGGGCAAAACAGGTCATTCTTGATTAGGATTTTGCTCTCACATTTGCTATTTCTCTCTTTTCTTGATAATAAGGAATCTAACACTTCTGATTCCATGAATGTGAAAAATGTTATTGATTTTTTTTAACCAAAATCATATTTTTCATTTTTTATTTAAACCATGTACCTCTAGTGTTTTATTATCTTGTCTTTTGACCAGTTTCAGCAGCAAGATACATTCCTTTTGAGTTTGATGGTGAAGGGAGAAATATGGACAACCTGAAGTTCTGATCAGCTTATTTTTTATGTTTTTATTACATATATCATTGCTTAATATTAGTTTCCTTATTATTCTAGATGCATTACAAACATTATATGAGATTGACAAATTTGTACTACTTAAAAGAGCTCCCTACTATGTATAGTAGGTGCAAGGGCAAAAGATACAGATTCTTCAGAGACCAAGGAGATCTGTAAAAAGCTTTGCTTCCATCAAGACCCTAACTTTATATATCGTAAAAGACACAATGTTGCTTAAAACCACTTATCATCCAAAAATTCAGGAAAGAACTTAATCCATTCTGCCTATATGTAGACACCTTATTGAGTTTCTTAAATTAGCATATAGATTCCTTGTGCAGTGGAGGTAAACAGACGTTTCTAGAATGCTTTGTGCAACTAAGACTTTTTTTGTTTGACTGTGTTTCTTTTTTCTTATCATCACTTCACATTTAGGACTTAAATATTGACTATGGTGGTTCGCTATAGGATATTGATTCAAGAGTTTTAGATGTATTTTCTTCTTTTCTTCAAGCTCCTACTTGGTATGATATTGAGGAACTTCATTGTGGAACTTATTGTGTCTAAACTGATAAATATTTGAGCATTCTATATATTTTTTTCTTTAATTTAGAGTAATTATCCCTGAGATGAGAAAGCAGTTTACACTATCACACAGAATCACAGAATCACTAAGGTT
>NW_010546764.1:0-16314 GCF_000687285.1 Phaethon lepturus
ATTCTGTGATTCTGTGATTCTGTGAAAATGGTCTTATCGCTCATTAGCAACAGCACTGAGATGGCAGATTGCTCAACCCCCTGTGACTGTCAGTTCCCTGGGACCCTTTGCATGCCACCTTGACTCCCTGGCTGCCTTTCAGCATAAGCTCAGTCATCCTCAGTGGACCAAAGCTTATCCAGCCCAGAGAAAGCCAGCTGCACTGGCCTTTGCCAGGCAAGTCCAGGAGCAGCTCAACCTCAGGCAGGACCCGGGGTGAATTTGTGCAGATCCTGTGGGCAGTGTGGCTGTCTGCCAGTGGGTTCCTCTGGGACTGGGGCAAAGACACAGTGCTGGGCACTGGTTGCTTCACCACCTAAAGCTGGTACTAGACATGCCCCCAGCAGCACATGTTGCTGCTCACCCAGCCCCAATGGCAGGTCCCTGAGGCCCTGTGCCCTACAGGAACAGGCTGCTCAGCAGACACAGAGCTGTGAGCGTGAGGATGCAGGCAAATTGCCAAGGTAGTAGGATCTGGAGGCAAGCTGCTGGCAGTGATTATAGCGATTACACATCCCAGGTAACATGTTGCACTTACCTTGCTCCAGCCTGCTTGAGGAGCAGCAACGCACAGAGTAAGCACAGAGGGGCCAGCCTGACGGGACCGGTCACAGGCACCTCTTCAGCTGGAAGCTGGCTTGAGGCCTTCAACTCACTCACAACACAGATGAGAGTTTAACTTGGAAGATGGCACTGTTACCCGACTTGTCTCCACCTGGCAAGCGTCTCTCATTTTTGTTTCTTTAATCCTGGACAAGGTAGGAGCCTTTCACACATCTTTCCATTCTGTTTAGGAGAGCTAACACCTGCTTCACTCCTGGGTTTGGATCCTGCTCAGGGAGGGTGATGTTAGCCAAACAGTTCAGATAATTTACTGGGCTCTGAAGGCAAAGGGCTGGCCTATATTGGCAGCATTGTGGTACTTTCTCATTTCCATTCTGGCACGGGGCACTGCTGAAAGTTCTTGGTTTCTTTTGGCTTGTGTTTGTACAGGAGATGAAGACTGGGCATTCTTGGCAACATTCCCAAAGCAATGCCTGCACTTGGGCTGCAAAGCTGTCTTCAGTTCCTATCTGGATAAGGTCTCTTGGGAGCAGCAACGTGTTCACTCCATCAAGCTTCTCAGCTGCAGCATGGCTGTTCCCCATGCTGATCAGAGATACTGTTTGGGAATCAGAGCTGGCATCAGACAGAAAGAGGAAGAGAGAGAAAGGGGAGAAGAGAGCAAGAGAAGGAAAGAAAGAGAGAAAGCAAGCTAAGCAAGTGTGAGATCTCCAGAGGGAGATCACCAGAAAGTCACCAGCTTCGTGAAAAGAAAACTGCTCAGGGCAGTGCAGGGTCCTCAGCAGGCAAGATGGGACCCAACTTGTAAGATGGCATACCTGGAACATTGTCAGCCCCTGGCTGCAAGGAAGGGGTGAGGGGACAGGGGCATCACTGTATAATGGGCCCTTTGGAGGTTACCAAGGAGGCTTTGCAAGGGAGTGATGCCAGAGGACGGGTGCGCCCAAGCTCTAGGATTGTGCACGTTGCTTTCAGCCAACATAGGTGTATCTGGACCATGAGCAGATGATCTCTCCCAAGAGCCAGCCCTGATACCTCTTGCACTTTTTGCCTAGAAGAAGCCTAGGGAATCTTCAGCTGGGAATGTGGTACTGGCTTATCACAGGATGCGGTGGCCCTGATTTCTACACCACCAACATCTAGTGTGGACTCAGTGTATAAGAACAGTCCTGCTAGTCCTGGGTCCTGCATTACGAAAAAGAGGGCTCTCTTCATTCAGTCACAGCATCACAGAATCACAAACTGGTGGAGGCTCAAAGGGACCTCTGGAGGTCATCTTGTCCAACCCCCTGCTCAAGCAGGGTCACCAACAGCCAGTTGCCCAGACCATGGCCAGACAGCTTTTGAATATCTCCACAAAGGGACATTCAGCAGATGCCCTGGGAAATATGTACCAGCGCTCAGTCTCCGTCACAGTGAGAACGAGTTTCCTGGTGTTCAGACAGAGCCTTCTGTATTTCAGTTTGTGCCCATTACCTCTGGTCCTGTCACTAGGCACCGCTGAAAACAGCCTTGCTCCCTCCCTTCAGGTATTTATCTACACTGATGAGATCCCCCTGAGCCTTCTCTTCTCCAGGCTTCTTCTTCTCAGGTCTCTTGGCCTTTCCTCATAGGACAGATGCTCAGGGAATTTTTCCATGTTTAGATATTGTTATTTTGCCACCACTCAGTTTTCTCTTTTTTGTAATATACAGCTCCAAGTCCTTGAGGCTCTTTCTGTTGGTCATTTCCTTGTCTTACCATTCTTGATGTCCTATGCTCCTGCCACAGCTTGCCCGCTATGCTGTGGTCACCGCACCTCCAAAGAGAAGACCAATGTAGCACTTCTTTACAGACCAGGCTCTGATCTGTGCATGCCATGACAGCCGTGCCTTTTCTGTGCAGGATGTGGCTGGCCATGGGCAGTACGTGCCATGTTTGCTCCTGCACATCTCAGCTTGCACCATCTCTGCCAGGTCAGGCCTTACTAAGGCTTTAGCAGCTGGGCTCTGCTGGTTCTAGGGGAGAACTTGGTATTTGTCCTGCTTGCCTTAGCTGCAGGTGGGGCCGCAAACCCAACCAGCGCAGTGTCTTCTGCAGATTAAATAAGCCGAATGTCTATTCCTTCATGCAAGTCTTTAACAACTCTAAAAGGGTACCAGATGCAGGACAGACCTCCAGGTTACACCTTCTACGTATCACTGCAGTTTGACTACTGATAACTGACTCTGAATAGGGTTTTCTGACTAGCTATGCCCTCATCTAATAGTAGTTCACTCTATATTGTCTTTTCTTAATTTCATTCTGAGAATCTTATGTGAAAGAGCATGAAATTAAGATGTTTAGGACACATAACATCTGCTCCTTCTGTCCCTTTCCCACGGGCACTTTGGCCTGATACAGAACGAAGTAGGATTGTTCTGACCAACTTTGCATGTGTCCAGGCACTTACAAATCATTTAGTTGCTTGCCATAGTATTTTCCAGGAATTGAAGTAAGGCTGGCCAGGCATTGGACCAAACTGAAGAAGTCATAGGCTACTATCAAACATGTGCTTGCATTTGGCCTGAGCCCATGTGGCCCAGAAGCCCAAGGGAGAGCCTTGCACTAGGAGCATGGAGAGGGGTGGGATGGCACGGATGTGAGCAGCATTGCTGACATCTGGCGATGAGCCGGAGGAACGGAGCAGGGTTGACAGGCCCCAGAAAGCACCTTTGTACCAAAGGGATGTGATCCCCCAGGTTTCACCTGCAGAGTGTGCTACCTCAGGAGCATCAGCATCTGCTGCAGAGTGTCTGGATGCAAGCAGAAGCGTAAGAAGCATTTGCAGTCATACTGCTAACAGTGAGGTACCAGAAGCACTCGGCACTGGCAGAGCTGCTGCACGGCCAAACCAGCCACTGGCATGAGTCCAGCAGAGCTTTGCATGGGGCTGCTTAAAGAGGGGCTGTGCTGCTGTGTGGCGTTGCAGCTTGCGGCAAGCACTGAGGCGCCTACTGCCATGAGTGAGAGATCCTCGAGTGCCTCCTCTGGTGGGATCGCTGCAAGTGTCATGGGGCAGCCCTACCAGGTCCTCATGTGCTGGCAGCCTGGTGGGAGGAGGCAGTTTGCCTGTGTGTGTCACATCCAGCCCTGAGGTTCTTTGGCGATCCGCAGACTGCCCAGTCCCACAGGGTGAAACATGCTCGGTGCTTCCAAATGGCTGAACTCTCAAAGCTAAAGCTCGTGAGAGAAATTGAATAAAAATAAATATTTAAATAAAACTATAAAGTAGCATCACCATTTATTTCAGAATGTCTTTTTCAGAAACCAGAGCAGGCAGCAAATTCAGAGCAAGGAAGCTGATAGAACCAGTACAAACCAGTACTCACAAAATGAAGGAAACCAAGGGGAAGTCAGAGACATCAATGAAGTATCAGTGAAGTGAGTAGTGCTGTTAAGGGAAACATGAAACTGTTTCATTACCCTGGGGCCAAACACAGTCCCAGCAGCGACAGAGACCAGTGGTAGACCAGTGTGGAAGACTGCCAAGACCATGGATCATAGATCTGTAATTAAGCAGTCTGATCTCTTTGGGACTTGGGCTAAGCCATGCAGTGTGAATTCTGGTCTGGGCTAGGGCAGATCTTCTGGTGATTTTTAAAAAAGCCAGAGATGAGAAATCCACATCCACAATGATAAGCTATTCTAAGATGCAATTAACTAGTAGATTAATTACCCTTTCTATTAAAAATGTGTCTCATTTCTAATATGTGTTTGCTCAGCTTCAGTTTCCAGCCATTGAATCTAGTCTTACCTCTAAGTGCCACTCAGAAGAACTGGCAATGTTGAATAAACTCTGCAGCCTGCCCCTCAGAAAGTTTGGTTAGGTGCCCTTGAGGCTGAGCAATGGATGTCAGCATGGCAATGGAGTGTGTGTTTAGCCTGCATGCCCATGGTGCTTTGTGGAAGAGTGCTGTCAACCCTTCCTGCCTTGTAAATCTGGGACCGAAGAACAGGCGTCTACAACTGCATGCAGGACTCCAAGAATCAACCACGGTGTGTCCAAGCACCAGCCCTCCGAAATTCCACTGCCAGGAATCACTGGCAATCTATAACTCACTCATGGCTCTTCTCTGAACCCTCTCCAGTTTCCCAATTTTTTGGAAATGTTGACCCCAGAGCAGGATGCCCCAGCAGAGAATCCAAAGAACTGCAGTCGCTGGGCACCTGCCCCAGGTTTCTGTGGGTTAAACATACGTCCTGCATAATGAAAATGAAGAAAACAATATTTCTGCTCTGTATTTGAAACAACAATGGATGATATTAATATTTTACAGTGGTAATGAAATACTTTCTATTCCATCAGTAATTAAGGAAGATGCTAAAGAGAAACTGTTTAAATAACAATTTTTATAATCTGCAGGAAGATAACTTACATCCAAGAGTATTTAATTGGCTAATGAGTTCACTGAATCATTGATGTTTTTCTTTATAACAAATCATGGCACACTGGGGAACTTAAGATAACTGGGTGAAAAAAAAAATCCAATGTCTTGCCAGTATTTAAATGTGTTCACATGGATATCCAAGAAACTACAGAGCAGTAAGTTCAACATATATCCCAAGCAATCACAAACAAGCAGCCAAAGGATGTCCTGGGTAAATTAGTAAAAGCTAGAACCCAAATTAATGTCATTAAAATTAATGTCATTTGAAAGAGGTACTTTCAAATAACGTTATGCATTTTTTTGTAAGCCTACAAGTTTGATAGAGCTAACTAGATAGATATGGCATGCTTAGACTCGTGTAAGTCATTTGACTTAGTTCTGCTTGACATTCTAATAAGAAAAATTAGCTGTATGCTGCAGTCAGCATCATAAGTATTAACAGATTTGAAAGAATTGGGTAACTCAGAAGACTTATTCTATATAGCCATTTGACAGATGTATTTCTAGTTGTATTCTATGCACATATCAATGCTATATGTTATTAGCAATCAGGGAGAAAATAAAAAACAATGGCTAGTTAAAATTATTGACGTGGATAAAAATTAATTGTTGGGATAGTAAAAGTAACAGGTGGCACTTGCCCAAGACAACCTAATCTGGATTGCTTCAAACACCAGGTTCATGAAAACCTGGTTTGTTGCATCTAAGGTGCAACATATAGGAAAGAAGAATGTGGGCCTCATTTTAAAACAGGGATGGCATCCTGGAGAGTAATGAGTCTGAAAAACATTTAGAGGATGTGACATATGCCATCTGAACACAAAACTTGCTGAATGGGAGGGCATTGCTGCCAACGCCGTCCTCCTGGACTATGTAAATAATCTAGTCATCAAATATGAATCTAAGGTTCCTGAGCATTTGTGTACATCTCACATCCACATGGCCAAGAATAACTCTTACACAATCATAGTGCAACCACATTTTGAATGCTGTGCACGGTTGCACTCCCCTCATCTCAAGGTGATGCACTAGTATCAGCAAAGGGACACGGAAAGCCTGTGCTTGTGGTTAAGGGTTGGGTGACAGCTTCCACGCAGGGAATGACAGCTTGAGTAGGGAGAGAAATGACAGGGATCTATATAGTTTTGAATAATATGATGAAGAGGAACAGACTATAGTCACCCACATATTCTTAGAATACAAGAGTTAAAGGGCATCAAATGAAACAAGAAGGTGACAGCGTAAAGACAAATAAAAGGAGGTTATCAACACAATGTGCAATTAAGTTATCCTTGCTACAAGGATATCAGAATGCTCAAACATACATAGGTCCAAAAAGTGACTGGTCATATTTATGGGGAAAAAAAAAATCTCTACAACTGATAAATAGAGAGATGCCCTTTTGACTCAGAAGTACCTGAAATGCAATTTACAGAGCTCAGGGGTGGGGATGGACATCCTAGGGAAGGGCTTTTCTATGCTTGCTTTGTCCTTGTACCCTTCTGTAAGTACCATTGTGGTTTACTAGTCCACCCATTGTAGCATGTCATGCTCTTTACTGAGGAACAGAAAAGATAAGTAAGAGTCAAGCAGATACTTGAGGCTGGGAAGCCTACAGGGAAATATTGATGCAGTTGATCTGTTAAAGGAAGAGGATACAAGGAATAGGCAATGCTTTGACTGCACAGAGAGGGTCAGAGTAAAACCCAGTGGCTGCAGCTAGGATGGAAACTTCTGTCTAGAAATTGGATGATTTTTTTTCCCATAAGCACATCATTTGGACAGCCGCACTGAGAACGTGGTAGTGGACTTGCATTACTTCAGCCAGTCATGAGGGTGTCTCTTGTTGACTGCTCTGCCAAAAAACCCAGGTGGATGCTGAAGCAGGAACAACAGCACGTACTCAAGAGACATTCTCAATGAACCTGGGACACAGTAGCAATCAGCAGCTGCCTGTGCCTGTGGCAGTTGGTAAAAACACATCAGAGCCACATGCCCTTGTGCTAATAATGTCACACTTGCTGTCCTCAGTTGAGACCATAGCCTTCACGCTCCGGACAGCTAAATTTCCAAGGAGTAAATCCTCTCCCAGCAAGTACATTCAATGCTGCATTAGAAATTTCCCCTTTAAAAGCCTGAGAAAAAGTAGCACAGCTTGTTGTGTGTTGCCAAAATGGGCTCTGGAACATCAAACCTTTTTAATTCTGTTCTTGTAAATGTTTTTAAAAATCAGTTGCTAATTAATTAGCATAACTGAGTTAAACTCAGAGCATTTGTTCTCAGCCTGTGCTTAGCTTGAACATTTCTGATTGTTGCAGTTCTGAAAAAGGGCTTGAGTGCCCAAAATCTTTTCTGGAGGTTTTTTTTTGGTTTGGTTTGTTTTCTTCCCCCCACTAAATCAGTCAATCTGTAAAAGATACTTCCCTTTTCCTACTAGCCTCACATTCTTTGAAAATGGTTACTCAGCGATACCCTTGCACACAATGAAATCATGCCCTTTTCATTTCATTTGGAACACAGATGAAATCTAGCCTATGAAGACTTGTGCCCAGGGATGGCTTGCCCCTCTCAGCCAGCCACCTGACCTCAATCCTCCGACTTCCCCTGCCTGCAAACCAGGTGGCTCTGGAATGAGCCCTGGAAATCCACCTGCAGTCCCAGCACAGGTCTTTCATTACAACAGGTGCCTGTCTATGCCAAGACACTTTTGTCCGGAGCAGAATCAGCAGTGCTGGGCCTGGGCCTGCCCACGTGTGCAGTGACACCGCGTGCCTGTGTTTGCAGAAACAAAACACTGTAGGTTCACCTCTTTCAACCTGAGCTGCCCTCATCACCTGAATGCAGAGCAGACTTTAGAACCAGCAAAAGTAATCAGCCAGACCTGAGGCTAACAGCTGCAAGAAACAATTACAAAATAAAGCAAGCCATTAAATTAAATCCTTCCCTGTCCTTAAGGTGATATTATCCTAGTGGCTGAGTACACATTACTGAGCATAGGTTATTGCTGGCATACAGACAGTACTGGAAAGAAGGACCGGTAAACCCGCCCCACAAGCACTGCTCTGCAGACTGCCTTCATACCAAAGATATCCATTCAGGCTATGGCAATCCCAGACTGTGCTGCCACCAAAAGGGACAGACCCTCCTTTTTCTGCTCCTCCTCCAGTCACAGACATGATCTGGCTAAAAATGGACACTCTAAAGTGGTGATTAAAATTTGGGAATAAGACTATGGGACCTGCTCCCATAACAGATCACCCTGAACAGGCAAGCGAGCTCAGCCCAGCAGGAAGGTGGTGACTTCAGGCTGGGGTCCTGCACTGGTTCAAGGGAAATGCACTACTGACCTGTGGTAAGAACGTGGGCCAGGTATTTTAAAAGCTTTCACTCCCCTGCTCCCTTCATCCTCGTTTTGCAGATAGTCTTGGTACATCACCTTGAGCCAACACCTCACGTCTCTGCCCATGGATGTCATCAGGCACATTGTTAAACCTTTTTGAGTTTTACCATCTCTATACTGCAATAGCAGTACCTGCACACACAGGCTGCCACAACTGATATCCTACGATTAAAACTGTGATCAATTAAGTGCATTTGCTCCTTGTCCCACAAAATGCCCTACTCCCCATATCTTGATCTTCTTAGTGAGTCTGGAGTTTGTCCCGATTAGTATGGGTAAACAGAATGCTCCAAAATAGGTGCACGAAGCAGAGCACAAAGCTGGCTGGGACAGGGACACAGCAACAGGTCTGGCCTGGGAGGCAATGTGCAAGGGAAAGGGGTTAGCTGGGAAGGCACAGACTGCACTGGCAGGGATGGAACATCTGCACAGAAAGGCACGGTAAGACTGGAACTGCAGCCCTTAGTAGAGAACGTCCTCGAAGCTGAGCAGCAGGAAACGGTGCAAGGCACTTGGCAGGTGCAGCTGAGACAGGACCAGAAGCAACCGTCCCTCCAGGAAGGTCCTGAGTGAGCAGCGAGCCAGGTGCTGCAAGGAGCGAGGTCTTTGCTCCAGAGAGAAAAGTGACTGGTAGAAACGTGGGTATTTCTACAGAGAGAGAAGAGAGGACCAGAGGCAGATAAAGCTGAAGATGTCACCCAGGGAGCAGAGGTAGAACGAGACATCCCTTTACCTTAGTCACTATAGTGCACCCTCCCCTATCCCCCAACAGCACCATCCCTGGACCCTGCAAATCTCCATCCAGCCCTGCCCTGTGCCAAACCCCCTCAGCCCCAAGCCTCCTCTGGCACCCTGCCACTGTAGCCTGTCTGCATGTTCTCCAGCTGGCAGCATGCATTCCCTCACCTGTACAACCTCCGCTGGAACCGCTTCCACCCAGTCCTCAGAGATGCGCACGTGGTCGTAGCTGTTCATCAGGGCCTCGATAACACGCGGGCAGGTATGGCAGTACCGCAGCACCTGCATGAGGGGGACAGCAGATGAACACAGCTTTTGGGCAAGGTCCTGCAGGCCCCGTCTTCACCTTTAGAAAGGTGCACATGCTCAAAACCAGCCTTGGTAAACCTAGGGAACGAATGTCCTTCCCTCATGCTGTCCCAGGAGATCAAACCCACCGATGGTGGGAAATGCCAGAGCATCACTCCTGCGAAGAGGGTGACTGAGCCAACACGCACAGCATGGTTGCGTTCAGCACTACTGGGTCCCCACAGCCTCTCCTCAGATGCAGGGACTAACATATATGTGTGGGATGCAGATCTCCTTCAATTGCCTCACTGCTGCAAGTAGCTCGTAAGCAACCACCACTCTGCTTTATGCCAGGCTCCTTTCTCCACGTTTTCCTAGTTAGAGCATGAGCTGTTCTGGGGCAAGGCCTGACACCTGTTTTACATGCAGCAAGGCTAAGACACACATGCCTCTGTTGAGGGCTACACTGGCGTCTCAGGGATGTACTGTTCGTGTTTGGCACGGGGCTGCAGAGATATCCTGTATCTGTGCTGAAGCAATGGGTGTCATAAGAGGTACTGTGCCTGTTACCTGCTACACAGAGCCCCAGGCAGGTATTTTGTGTGACACACTTCTGGGGTGTACCAGGCCTATGTTTTAACAACACATCTTCAAGCGACACTGATACTCTGTGTCCTACACCACCAGCGTGGCCTTTGGAGCACACCCCACCCATGCATAGCCGCACAGAGGCAGATCCCCCAGACCCCCGCAGGCTCTTGGCTCCCACTCCCTCTGGCCTAGGCCAGCAGTAGCTGTCAGAGTCTATTCTGGCTGTACGAGTGATCCTCATTATCTGGCGTTAATAGGAGATTAATTAGTGTTAATTGTTGATTTTCCTGTATTTTCCCAAAGGGGAGAGCAATCTGCTGATCTCCGGGCTGGGTAATTATTGCACTGCTCAGGAATTAAGACAAGAAATTAACCCTTTGTTTGCTGGTGTCTTGCAGAGACAGCATGAGCTGGAGTGTATGCCCCAAAGAGGAAACACATCTCCTGAGAGGAAAGGCGCCAGTGTTTTCTGGGGCAAGGTGATTATGGAAGCTGGGTAAGTATTAGCCACACAGCTTTGCAGACAGAAGCAGGATAGTCCTACAGGAAAACACAACCCAGTAGAAAACTTCAGGGAATCCCTTATGTGAACCCCCTCCCCCAGGCCCTGGGAAGAGATAGGCAGGACAGCAAAAAGGCTGGCACAGAACAAGCACTGCTGTGACAAACATCCTTGCTCCCACCGGGGTCCTGACATTCACAGCGTTCCCTTCCCACCCTGCTCCCGGCGCAGCTGAGAGCCCCGCACCTTGAGGAGGGAGCCAGGCCAGATGCGGATGGCACCATAGTTGAGCAGGGCTCGCACCACCAGCTCTGGGTGGTGCTCTAGCTTGTAGGCAGTGGCTTGCAGAATATTGTGCAGCGCCGTGTTGCCACTGTAATTCATGATATTGACATTTGCACCCCGCGACAGCAGTAATTCTGCTACTTGAGCATTGGCATTCTTGCAGGCCAGGTGAAGTGGGTGCTGGCGGTCCCTGTCTGCAGCATTGACGCTAGCACCACTCTCCACCAGCAGCTGGCAGACCCGGTAGTAGCGGTCCATGTCCTGGGGTCGATGGGGCTGAGCACAGGCAGCATTCAGTGGCGTCTGCCCCTCCTCGTTCTTTGCCTCCAGCTCTGCGCCGTAGCGCAGAAGCAGCTGGACATGTTCCGTTAGGCCATGCCGTGCTGCTACATGCAGTGCTGTGTCATCTTCCTCCTCTGTCCGACTGTTCACACTGGCACCGTGCTGCAGCAGCTGCCGGACACACCTATGTGGGCCAAGATGACTCAGTGACAGGCCCTCCTCTCCAGCTCCTATCCTACCTCCCACTCACCCCCATGTCTGTACTGCCCCATGGCTTTCACTTTTCCCAAGAGTCCAAAAATCCCTGCTCCTCATGCCCTGGAGCAATGTTTTTTAGCCAGGACTACTGGTTAGCAGAGACACTGTCATCTTAATTCTAGCTAACTCTCCACAGTTCTTTAATAGTGTCGTCACACCCAGAGCCTGCTCCCACACACCCACAGAGGCCTGTCTGCACACCGCATGCCCTGACCTTCAGTGTGAACCATCAGCTCTGCATTGCTGGTGGGTAGCAAGACAGCAGCACCGAGCTCAGCTGCATCAGCTGAGGACTAGAGCTTGCAGCCATCTGTGGGACTTCAGAGGTGATCCTGGTCCAGGAACAGGCAGTAAGGCCACCCCATTCAGCAGCCATTGCTGCACCCACCAGCCAACTTTCAGGGATGAGTAGGGACCCCTTCTATGGAAGATGAGGCTTGAGGGGGAGGGAGGCCTGCCGTGCCCCTTGGGTGGAACTCACTCGATGGAGTCGGGGCTCTTGCAGAGATGCAGGGGCTTGTAGCCATCCTCAGAGACGGCCTCAGGGTCAGCACCAAAGCTGAGCAGCAGGCGCACGCAGTCGGTACTGGCTGCTGCACAAGCCTCATGCAGGGCAGTCTTACCCCCTGGTGCAAAGTTGACGGCAGCATCCCTGAGCAGGAGGAGCCGCAGGCAGTCTGTGTAGCCCCGGCTGGCTGTGATGTGCAGCGGTGCGGTGAGCTCCTGCTCATAGCTCAGGGACCACAGTCCTGCAGGCAAAGAGAGGTCAGGGAGCCATGTCCAGCCCACAGTGCACAAAAGCACTGGGCCCAGACCTGCACTTTCCCCCAGGGTACCTGATATACCTCCCCTTTCAAGAGACCCCAGTTTCCCCTCAAGGCACTGCCTCTTCCTGCCAGTCCCTTCTCTGCAAGCTCCCTGCCTTCGGACTGGCCTGCCAAAGACAGAGATCTGGGGATGACTCTTAGACTGCACAGCCATGCTAACAGGGGCTTAAAGGAGCAGGCGTCTTGGGGCAGACGCTGGTCCCAGAAAGTGTGCCTTTCTCCTGCTGCGCAGTCATGTGGCACGGAGTTTCTGTTGACAGGAGTACAGCAGATGAAGGGCCTGGGGCACAGGCAGGGCTAAAAGCAGCAGGGTGGCTGGGAAGAGCACCATGCATGAAGCACACCATGCATGAAGCACCACAGTACAGCAGAGAGGTGCTGGAGCAGGCTGCCATGCAGACGGGAGATTCAGACAGGCCCTGAGCATAGCACAGACAAGCAAGCTTCAGCAGAGATGGACATCTAGGGCCTAGGAGAGAGCAAGGGGCTGCAACTTGCCAACTCTTAAAGATGCTGACCCAGCTGGAATCATTGCTGAGCTGGTACGGTCTGCCGGCAACCAGCCTGCAGCTGTTACAGAAAAAAAGACTCCTTAAATCATGCTTCTTGCTGCCCTTCCAGGCTGGGCTGGAGGGCCACATCGCAGACTGCGTGACATGTTCAATATTACATCCCTCTCACCTCTTTCTTGCAGAAGCAGCATGTGGTCAACTGTGTTTCCTAGGGCCAAGTTCAAACTGAACCATCATGAGGACATAACACAGGGCTGCGACAATTCCTTGCCCAGCACAACCCACAGAGAGAACCTGCAGCCCAGCACAGGCTGCACACAGACAGAACATGCACACAGCACCAGGCTACAGGGCTGGTCACAGAAGGAGCACGACACAGCCTGGAGCTGGAATCTCCTTTGCCCTGCAGGGGAACCCAGGTGGTTTCCAAGCACTTGCACCACCCCTGCTAGAAGGGTCGGTACCCCGGACGCACCTCATGCTCCCAGACACATGCACGCTCTCCCACAAGCAGCACAGGGGAACCCAACCGCACCCCAGTGGCGCTCACTCCCATCCCCATTCCTCCGTAACTGGAACAGCACACGTAACACACAATCCCAGCAATAGTAATGCCCTGCAGCATAAGCAAAAGGCTCTGAGCCCTTGTTCAGCTGGGCCACGCTGCGTGCCCGCCGACCCCCCACATACTCAGCCGGCGAAGGTTGAACCGGTAGTTTTTCCACTCCTCCAGGTCACTGGTGTCAAACACAGCATTGGGACTCAGGTTGTTCTGAGGGTCACTGAGGATCTCGGCCACAGTCCCCTGATCCCCAGTCAGCAGGGCCTGCCAGTAGGCCTGGGCAGGGCCATCCACTTTCCGTGTGCAAATGGGCTCCTGACTGTCTCCTCTGCCTGTGATGCTACACATCACGCAGTACCCAGACCCTCCGCAAAAACCGGTGTGGGACATGAGCTGCCTCCCTGGCCAGGCTCTGAGCCTGTGGGTCCAGCCCCACCGGTGACCTGTGCTCTGGCAGGGGCTGCCCATCTGCCCCGTGGCACTCCGCAGGGTGTGAGGACATGTCACATCACTGCTTGGCCCAGGCTGCACACAGCTCAGGTCTCAGCTCTTCTATTCTGGGAAGCCTTGTGACCAAATGTTTGGGCCAAGAGGCTGGCAAGGACACTCCTCTCAGGCAGCAGTAACTCCGCGGTCCTGGCTGTGAAGGGAAAGTCCCCAGGCAGGGCAGGCTAGCAGAGTAGCCTGAAGGGTAGAAACGGAGACAGGAGGTCACCAGGAAAACAGGGAGGGAAGTAGTCTCATGCCCAACTAGCCTGCCCAGACCACAACAGCACAACCCAGCCGCCTCCACACACCAGCAGCACACCTTTGTCCAGCCTGTGGGGTCCTTGCACATCTTCAGCCCTGCACCCCCATTTGCTACTTCCACACGATCCCTTGGCACTAGACAGGTTTTTAAACAAGCCACAGGAAAATCCTTTTTAATCAAAGCTTAAAGCCAAAGGACAGGTAGAAATAGATACAAGGATGGGAAACAGTGCATTTTAAGTGAAGGTAATTATCCTTTAGACCCCTTCCTGCTTTTCCTTGAAATTCAGCCTTGCTGAGAACCATGAGAACTCCTCATGGTTTTAGTACTCCCTTTCCATCCTCCGACAATCCCCTTACTCGGGGTTCCTCACTGCTGTCCTTTCACCTGAGACGGTATTTTCCCCTGTCTCCACTTGTATAAACTCACTCTGCCCCTACTTTGGTTACATAACAGCGCACTTTGCTTACAGTTTGTCAGCATTGCATGCATTTTGTTCAGACCGTATCTTCTAAAGAACACATCAAACTGTGTGGAAGACTCGTAGTGTTTAGTATAATTTTGTGTTGTGGAACTATTCAGATCATGCAGCTAAAAATAAGTGAAGTGACCCCAATAGACCACCAAGTAACAATTACCTGGGGAACCACAGAAGAGTGTAAGATAGGGAACTTCTCCCTTCTCAGTAATGAAAATAAATGACCAAGTTCTATACTGACAGCCTCCTGCATGCTCTGTCTGTGCAGCCTTCACCACCTTGTCTACCTACAATGTAGTGCATGAAAGGGTAAAAAGAGGGAAGCACCTGGCAGGCGTTCTCATCTGATGGGATCCTCCATTTCCCCAAATATATAAGCTGGTATCCCACAAGAGCCTGAGGTTCCCAATCACAAAAGCATTGCCAGGGAGGCAAAAGGCTGTGTGAGTTAGTGTCAGTAACACCATACAATTTACACTTCCTCTGGGCTTCTTAAAATACCCACAGGGATGACTTGGGAAAGACCAGGTCACTAGAATCTACTTTTAAGGTTGCCAGCTGGGTAAGTTTTAAGAAACTGTCCCTGCATGCCAGTGAGATACATAACCAAAGCCCTAGGGAGCATGAAGATTTGCTTTTGGTTTTTGTTTGATACACTTAGCTAATAAATGTGGCAGTACATTTTTGGTCTGTGCATGATGAATGATCTTGATTTGTTGGGTTTTCCACATCTTGAAACTTTGGTGATAAGAGCAATTTCTGTGTGAAGTTGTTTTACACAAGCTGTTCTGTTTTCTTTAGGGCAGAAATCTTGCTTTTTTTTGCCAGAAACAAGCAGACAGACTTGCTGTTCAAGTGTCAGCCAGCATAAGATGGGAGTTAAAATGTGCAATGAGTATTTTTCTGAACAAGTGGTCTCAGTTACACAAAGGGTAATACCTGTTGTATTTTTATTCCTATTCCCTGTAACAATTCAAAACCTGGGGTGTACAAATCTTGGAACTCAGTAAATAATCTTCGCCACCCGCAAGTAGCAGCACTTGCAGCTGCAATCCCACCCTATCTGTTTGTCTCTTGCTAGTGTGGATCCCCACAAAACACTCAGTCATGGTCGAGCTTTATCAGTGCGCTCCATAGCTTTGTGCCAGGACACTTGAAAAGAATGCACACCTCTGGGAAAGCAGCCTTCACCAACAGCTCTTCTGTTCTCGCACATGGGTGGCTTTTGTGACCAACCTTCTGTGGAAGGGTGGTGCAGTTATGGCCTCTCCACACCTGACACTCCCCATCTTAAATTCCAGGAGTCTGCCTGCAACACGTGACTAACGGACAGTGGCAAGGACATGTGCACTTCCAGATTGCCAAGCATGCCTCTCCCTTTAACACATCAGCTATGGGGCTTACTGAAAAGCCCATAGATGACATTGATGAGAAGGTAAGCAAAAGGCACCAGAGTGCGGAAGCATGTACAGTAGCCACAAGATCTATCTAGGCAAGGTACAGCGAGGTGTACAGATGGGAGGAAACACTAGGGAAAACCAGCTTCTACCTCTTGTCACTCAGGACAAGCTTGCTTCCACCATCTCTCTGGTAGACTAGATTTTTGCTCCCCTTGCCCAATCCATCTCACAGAATAGAACAGCTTGCAGGGTGCAAACCCTGCATGTGCAAGAAAGCAAAACAGCAAATGCTTTTGCTCTGGAGCAAAGCCCCCTCCAGCTGATCACTGTTAACCCTCCCAAAACAACCCCCTACAGCTTCTCAACATCAGTATTTGGAGCAGGGATCGCAATGGCTCTGCTTCACACCTGGATTTCACCACCACAGC
>NW_010546764.1:16345-31382 GCF_000687285.1 Phaethon lepturus
TTGGTCCACAGGCAGCTGCCTACAAGGCAGAAGCACGGCCATGCCTTTTCCTCAGGATATGGGCTAAGCTCTGCCCGGAGGGCACTGCTAAGACCTCTCTGCTGTTCCCAAAGTGTGTCACAGCCTCCAGTTTCTAATGAACTGGAGTAACATACCCAACTTAAGACATAAGGCAGAAAAAGAATCCTTATGCCACCTGATGCCTTCTCACCCAAGCACTCTCTCCACCTCACATATATTTCACATCTATCCCAGCAATCTTTAACAGGACAGTCCTGATGTTGTTCCTCTCCAACAGCCCTTCCAAGGGCCCTACTCTCACTATTTCCTAGTAGATCTGCTTCTGGCCACCTTCAACAAGCCTGCTACCATTTGTTCTACAGCCTTGGAATCCTCCTTCCTCATCCAGGGAAGAAGGTCTTCTCTTCCACCAAGTCCCTCTTCCACCACCCTGTCTCCACCACTGGGGATTCCTCTCAACATTTTTCTCAGGTATCTGTGCACTTTCTCTGGTCCCCATCCTGGGCACTTCCCAACCCCCCACATCCAAGCCCTGCACACCCACCAAGTTTCCTGCTAGTCCAGCGCAGCTCATCACTCTTGGTCTCAATGATGAGATTAATGGCTGAGCTCTTGGTGAAGTACTTCTGCACCATCTCCAGGTCCCCAGTGAAGAGCGCATTCTGCACCAGCAGATCCCGGCACTCCAGTGGCTCTAAGCGGCTGTTCTGGCATCCCTGGCCAACTGGGCTCAGGCTGTGCTCACTATGGTGGTGTCGGGGCCTTATGTGCCGAGAGTACTTCCATTGCTCCAGCTGCTCCTCATCGAGCTGCAGCAAGCCCTGTGGGGCAGAGCTGAAGGGAAAGGTGCAGTCCATCATGGGGAACAAACAGGACAAGTCTGAACCTTACAGTAAACAAGCTGCTGCAGGCAAGAGCCCCTTATCCAAGGCTATGTCCTTTGCAAGTTGCTTCTGGGTTCCAGCTCTGCGGTGTCTGGCTAGATTCAGGTACAGGCCTGACTCACCCAGTATAAATAGTCCTGCTTGGCAGCCCCCCTTCACCACCTCCCCTCCTTCCAAGAGCTTATTTTCAGCTGCTGGATGCAATCACCAGCACAGATTAGGCACAGGAAAGGGGTAGCAGGCAGCCTCGAAACACTCTTTATGTGCTTGTTTACTCTGCAAAGCCTCTGCTCTGCACTGTGCTCCTGCTCGGAAAGAACAGAGCAAGGTGGGGGCAACCACAGTGGGGGTTAGCTAGGGAAAGTCCTGCAGCAGCAGTGCTGTCAGAAGCTATAAGGGACTGAGTACAGAGGCCTTCCCCACAGGCAACTCCACAGGGCCCAAAAAAAACCCTCACAAGCCCCACAGGCTGCTCTTGCGAGCCCAGCATCGTCACTAGGTCCGTGAGGCTGGCTGCCTAGACACAGCTGAGCAGAAGAGAGGGAAGCTCTGGTAGGAGGGCATTGCTGGAAGGCATGTAGGCAAGCCCTGGGAGAAGCAGCTTGTATGACGTGAAGTTTCCCGGCAATGAGGAAAACAATCTCCCATGCAAACATCAAGAGGTTGAAAAGTGTCTTCAGGAGGGTATGCCCAGCTAAGCCATCCACCCCTCCAGCCATAGTGAGTCACATTTGGAGGGATGAAGGATGCTGAAGGCCCCTGCCCTGTCCCAGTTACCGCAGCTCACTCTGCAGGACAAAGTAGATCCCATTAGCTAGGATGTTGTGGTAGCTTGACATAGGTTTGGGACTTGTTAAACTTTGTTTACCCTCAGATCGCTCTCCTATAACTAACCTGTTAATTGCTGTGTCCCTGCCAACATGAGAACTTGTAAACTGGCCAGGCTGTGAGTGTCAGCAATGGCAACAGGGACTCATTAGCTGCTGTGGGAATTTCAGCCAGTATTCTCTACCCAATCCTATAACTGATGTCCGACCTGCTGGTAAGAACATCTCACTTTTGGATCAGTCACTGCCAGGTCTGAAAAAAGCAGAGAGCCCATGAGAGGACACCATGGCAGGAAGGGTGGAGAGAGCATGACAAATAGCCGGTCTCTTCTGGCCAGATGAAGGGCTCAGTGCAACAGCCCCAGCTTGGGGAACTTGGAGTACAGAGAAGGCTGGTTTCTCTTTGAGATGAAGGAAAGAAGAAACTAAGGAGAACTCTTAGTTTCCCTCCAACTTGTCTTTCTACCTCCTGCTGCTCCTGCCACTGGAACCAATGGCATCATGCTTCCCCCAGCCATGGGCTTGGACAGAGAACCCAAGCTTAGTCCTTCACGCACAGCACTACTCACACACCCTAAAACTATCCAGGAAAGGCATCTAGAAGGAATACCCTGACTGCGGGACAGAGGCCAGGTCCCTAGCCATCACATGCAGAATACTGGCACAGGGCAGGCAGTGCTTTCACACTCGGGCAGTTTCACAGGCCTTGGGCTGAGTGGACATGCACTTTTTCCTTTGCACCAGCTGCCCTGGAGATTTCCTCCCATTCCCATGGCTAACAACAAAAACCCCAAAAACACCCCACCACAAGAAAAAATAAAAACCAACAAAACCAACCAAACAACAAAAAACCCAACCCAAAACCCAGAAACAAAACCCAGAACACAACTAACCACATATACACCCCCCTCCTCCCGGCAGAGCCTTTCCTTTGTGTTTGACAGGGCTCTAGCCTCTGCCCTGGTCCCGGAGCAGAAGAGGTCCTTTGCTTGCTCTGCCTGACAGGTCACAGGAGGGGCGTCAGGACCATCTGTCCCCTCAGCACTGTCATCGGCAGGAGTTGTCCAGCTACTGGCACAAGGCTTTGACTTCAAATCCAGTTTACTGAGCCCACTCACTGCACATGCCATAGGGGGCTGCAGAGTCTGGTTGGGAAAAAACCAGGCTCCTCCTCACTGGTTTTGCATAAATACCTTCACATCAGGGGCACAGGTCCCGTCTGATGCACAGAGCAGCAGCACCCAGTCCTCTGGTCCCAGTGATTTCAGTGCCTTTAGCAAGTTCTTCCTCAGAAGCTTTGGATCTCTTTGTGAGGAAGAAGAGGGTCCTCAAAGGTCACAGTGAAGGGGATCATGTGCAATCCCACAACTCAAAGCTGACTGGAGAGAAGAGAATGCACATCTTTAAAAAAATGTGTTGCAATTTTTTTTTCAGTGATCTGTCGTCTCCTAAACATTGTCGCTCTTATTGCAAGAGATTAGTTTTATTTTTTATGATTACACCTGCTTTGTGTCAGGGGCCAAGATGAAGAGAGCGAAATAAAAAAGGTTACAGCATATTTCTTGTATGATATAACAGGGCACGTCAAACATGTTGGATTGTCTCATACTCAGAGACACAGGGGAGCTCAGAGGATCAAGTCGTGTCTGCAGGTTTGCATGGAGTCAGAGGCTGACATTCACTGGCTTTTGGGAAGACAGTCCCTAGAGTGCACACAAGCAACCAACCCAGGTACATCTCTAGGCACCGAACCTTCCCCACAAGCAGCAGTAATTAAGGACAAACTAAGGAGAACAAGGTTGAATGGATAACTCCATCTCCCCATGAGAGATGTTAAAACAAAACTGAGGTACCCAGCCACACAGCAGCTACCCAAGCTGGTATAAAGAGACAAGGTGGAAATCTGTTCATGATGTGGGACAGAGCAAGGGTGCTGTAACTAGAATCCCTAGCCCAACAGTAATGCAAGCGTGTCCATTTATACATGCTCATGTGCGTGATAAAGCATGTCTGCCCCCAAAAGACAGATTTAGGGAAAGTACCTTGTTACTAGCAAAGTCATCTGTGCAAGCTACAAGCCTAAAGATGTAGCATATGGCCCCATCAAGTCAGACTACCCAGAAAACCATGATTTTGTGCAAATTATTAGTTGGTCATATACAGTAACATGAGGTATTAAGTTCTGCCACCTTCATAAGGTAAGCTACTGGAGCCCTACTGTGCACTTTGTTTTCAAGTCTTGAACTACTAGCTCTTAATTTTCTACCTTAAGCATTAATAAACCCTGGTTTTGTTCTATTGTTAAACCTATGGTGTATACAGAAGCTGCTACACTGGATTGAAGCCAAAAACAAAGTACACACCTCTACAATACAGTAGATGAAAGGAACGAGGGATCCAAAAGAACTTTGAGCATAAGGAGGACCAGCAGCTAGATCCTGCTAGCTTGCAAAAGGTTAATGCAGTAACTGTGGTAGCCGGCTGCTGCTGTTTTGGGAAAGCCTTTACTCCAGCAAGCACAAATAGACCCTCCTGTAAGCAGAGGTAGCAGAGAGACTTCACAGAGCTTCAGACCAGGCTCCAAGGAAAGAATAAGCAGAGCATGTCTGATTCTCAAGACAACATTACTCAGCTGAAGCCTTCATTCACAAGGAGAGCCATGAGACATGGGGACCAGCTTAGAGACTCTCTTGTGGTTAGAGAAACTTTTGAAGGAAAACCTTTTCAAGACTGATCTTGTACCACAGCACATGGGTTGGGGCAGTAGCCACTTTCAGTAATACCTTCTCTGCTGCTCAGGAGCAACTTGCTGTGGCAAAAAGTCAGTTCAGAAGAGCTTTCCAGGCTCACTTCTGAGACAGGCAAGAGCTTCTCATAGAAGAGGCCCTGACAAGGATAGCACATGGCAGGGACTGTGAATTGCATTATTAGAAACTGATGGGTTTCTAACCCAGCTGGAAGGGAAGTTTGAATACACAAGCTGACAGCCCACCTCTCTCTTTCACTAGGTCTCACCTCCGTCTCACCTCCTTCTCCCCAGTGAGTTTTTTACTAAATTAATTTTCTTCATTCCCAACCCAGATTACCAACAGCTGTGGCATCTTTGCTAGCTGCAGTGTCAGAAGCAGATGAGAGACACCTTAACCGGAGCTAGAGTACAGGGGTCCAGGTGGGGAACACCAGCAGAGACTTAGCCCAAGCAGCCAATTCCAGGTGAGCCAGTCCCAACTCTACCCACAGCCTTGCTCAAGTGCTAGTTCACTAGCTATGCATTCCTACCCATGGTGCCTGAAACACTGGTCTCTTTTTCCTGACCTTACTGCCACCTTTGCCTTGTGTGGCTTATCTTCTTGGTCCACTGCCACGTTCGGTATCTGTAGCTCCTCTCTCAACAGCTCATCATCAGCTTGGAGAAAAGACAACCTCAGCATAGCACCTGGCAGACCTCTAACATCCTAACATGTCCCTAAAGGCCACAGCACATGTTAGCCATTCCCAGCCTAACGCGCTCCTGCACATGGACACTGTTTGCTCAGAACAGTGGTAAATTGAGCTTTCTCCAGGAAGAAATAGCCATTAACACCTTCCTAAGCTCAAGAGCTCTGCTCTCCAACCCCACAAATCATAGAATAGTTTGGGTTGGAAGGGACTTGTAAAGGTCATAAAACACCCCCCCTGCTATGAGCAGGGACATCTTCAACCAGTGCAGGTTGCTCAGAGCCCTGTCCAGCCTGACCCTGAATATTTCCAGGGATGGGGCATCCACCACCTCTATGGGCAACCTGGGCCAGGGTTTCACCACCCTCAGTGCGAAACATTTCTTCCTTCGATCTAGTCTAAATCTACCCTCTTTTAGTTTAAAACCATTACCCCTTGTCCTATCACCACAGGCCCTGATAAAAAGTCTGTCGTCATCTTTCTTAGAAGCCCCCTTTAAGCACTGGCAGGCTGCAATAAAGTCTCCCCGGAGCCTTCTCTTCTCCAGGCTAACAACCCCAACTCTCTCTGCCTGTCCTCACAGGCGAGGGGTTCTATCTCTCTGAGCATTGCTGTGGCCTCCTCTGGCCCTGCTCCAACAGGTCCATGTCTCTCCTGTGCTGGGGCATCCGTATCTCTCCAATTAAGAGAGAAGGATGTTGTGGGGCACCATGTCAAAGGCCTTACAGAAGTCCAGATAGACGTCAGTAGCTCTTCCCTTGTCCACTGATGTGGTCACTCCATTCTAGAAGGCCACTAATGGAGTGGCCAACCTAGGTTGGTCAGGCAGGACTTGCCCTTGGTGAAGCCATGCTGGCTGTCTCAAATCACCTCCCTGCCCTCCATGTGCCCTAGCATAGCTTCTAGGAGGATCTGCTCCATGATCTTCCCAGGCACAGAGGTGAGGCTGACGGGTCGGTAGTTCCCAGGGTCCTCCTTGCTACCTGTTTTGAAAAGGTGTGCAATGTTTCCTTTTTTCCAGTCTCCAGGGACTTCCCGTGACTGCCAGGACTTTTCAAATATTGTGGAGAGTGGCCTGGCAACTACATCAGCCAATTCCCTCAGGACTCTAGGATGCATCTTATCAGGTCCCATAGACTTGTGCATGTTCAGGTTCCTCAGGTGGTCTCAAACCCTATCTCCTCCTACATTGGGAGGGACTTTGCTCCTTCAGCCGCTGTCTTGCAGCCCATTCCCTTGAGAGGTGTGGGAAGAGACACTGCCAGTGAAGACTGAGGCAAAGAAGTTGTTGAGTGCTACAGCCTTCTCCTCATCCGTTGTTACCAGTCTTGCTCATCAGGGGGGTACGCTTTCTTTGACCTTCCTTTTCTGGCTGACATACCTGTAGAAGCCCTTCTTATTATTCTTTGCCTCCCTTGCCAAGTTCAGCCTCAGCCACACCTTGGCCTTCCCGACTCCATCCTTACACAACCAGGCAGTGTCACTATACTTTTCCCAGGATACCTGTCCCTGCTTCCACTGCCTGTGCATTTCTTTCTTGCCCTTAAGTTTGACCAGGAGGTTTCAACTCAGCCATGCTGGTCTCTGCCTTCCTTTCCTGATTTCTTACAACTGGGGATCAAGAGCTCTTGTGCTCTATAGAAAGCGTCTTTAAAAATCTGCTGGCTCTGTTCTGCTCCCTTGTTCCTGAGGGCAGTTTCCCAGGGGGTCTGTGTTGATCTGTGTTGCATTTACCACAGCTCCAGTCCCCTCGCAACCACAACATACAGCCCCCTTACTTGGACAGTACGTTGTGAATGCTCCATTGGTTGCTAGCAGGAACATGGATGAAGGCAGCACATCCAGGCTCAGTGCAAAGCACTTCCTTGCCCCAGATTACATCAATTAGCAGCCCTTCAGCATAAGGCTGTGGGACCCAACCCCTCCATCGCAAGACCATCCCATCACATATGTTTCCCAAACATGCTGGAAATTCAGTGTCACCAGCCTTGGATTAAGGTGGGGGAAAATTCCACCTCCTGAAAACATTTGCTGCCTCAACCACAGATAGACCCCATGTTTTATACCCTGCCCTTCCTCCTCCAATTTGACAAACCTCTGCCCCTACACCAGCTTTGCTTCTGCCCTCATATCTGCTCAGCAGTCTTTTCTGAGAAAAGGATGCTAGAGCCAACCATTTCCTACTCAGGAAAGCAGCCAGCAAGGTCACTGTGCAAGGAACATAAATGTCAGAAATCAGCATGCCCTTAAGTATGTCTGGGGACTTGATCCTCACCACACGAACATTTGGTCACAAGGCGGCACCAAGCAAAACCAGAGCACTGTCTCCCACAGCATTCTCCTAGAGAAGTTGGCAGCTCATGGCTTAGACAGGTAAACTCTTCACTGGGTAAAAATCTGGCTGGACAGCCAAGCCCAGAGAATTGTCATGAATAGCATTAAATCCAGTTGGCGGCCGGTTACAAGTGGTGTTCCCCAGGGTCAGTTTTGGGGCTGGTCTTGTTTAATATCTTTATTGATAACTTGGATGAGGGGATCAAGCACTCCCTCAGTTAGTTTGCAGACAGCACCAAGTTGGGCAGGACTGTTGATCTGCTCGAGGGCAGGAAAGGTCTGCAGAGGGATCTGGACAGGCTGGATCGATGGGCAGAGGTCAACTGTATGAGGTTTAATAAGGCCAAATGCTGGGTCCTGCACTTTGGTCACCTGTGTGCAACCCCATGCAGCACTACAGGCTTGGGGAAGAGTGGCTGGAAAGCTGCCTGTCAGAAAAGGACCTGGGGTGCTGGCTGACAGCCAGTTGAACATGAGCCAGCAGTGTGCCCAGGTGCCAAAGCACGCCAACAGCATCCTGGCCTGTATCAGAAATAGTGTGGCCAGCAGGAGCAATCGTGCCCCTGTACTCGGTGCTGATGAGGCCACACCTCAAATACTGTAGTCAGTTTTGGGCCCCTCACTACAAGGAGGACATTGAGGTGCTGGAGTGTGTCCAGAGAAGGGCAACAAAGCTGGTGAGGGGTCTGGAGAACATGTCTTATGAGGAGCAGCTGAGGGAACTGGGATTGTTCAGTCTGGAGAAGAGGAGGCTGAGGGGAAACCTTATCGCTCTCTACAACTGCCTGAGAGGAGGGTGTAGCAAGGTAGGTGTTGGTCTCTTCTCCTAAGTAACTAGTGATAGGATAAGAGGAAATGGCCTTAAGTTGCACCAAGGGAAGTTTAGATGGGGTATTAGGAAAAATGTCTTCACCGAGAGAGTGGTCAAGCATTGGAACAGGCTGCCCAGGGAGGGGGTGGAGGCACAATCTCTGGAAGTGGTCAAAAAAATGTGTAGATGTGGCACTTCAGGACATGGTTTAGTGGGCATGGTGGTGTTGGGTTAATGGTTGGGCTTGATGATCTTAGAGGTCTTGAGCTGGGATCCTGGCTAGAAGGGGCTAAATGTGATCAGGAGGGAGAGGACAAGGGGAGAAGACTGAATACTGCTCGTGCCATCAAGGAATGGGGACAGAGGGATAGCAGCAAGTCCACCCCTCCCATGCAGCCACTTAACCAGCACTCAGGGAATGGCTGCTGAAGCTGCTGCTCCATCTGCTCCCTCACACCAAGTCCCTCCAGTTCCCACAGTTTCCCCAGGATGTTCAAGCACACCGGCTGGTACTCAGCTTTGTAGACAGCCCGGCACAAGTGCTGCAGCAGTTTTCCCAGCTGTGCCCAGAGCACAGCTGCTGAAAGCCTTAGGGCTGCAGGGTCTGGCACCTGCAATAACACAAGTGCAAGAGCTTGTCAGAAAGTAAGCACAGTTCTGCATTGAGCATGGAGCAGAGGTGGAGGACAGGACACCCGACAGTCCTGTTAAAAAGCATACCTCACACATCCCCATTCTGAAAGCCAGCACCCAGCTGCCACAGCCATGCACCTCACTCCTCTTGCTGCAGGGGACATCAGGACTGCCCTAGCAAGTACATTTCTTCCTAGCACCAAGCAGAAGCAGCCATGGTGGGGAAGAAACATTAGAAGCATCAGAAAGAGGTTGTGTGGGGAGTGAGCAGTGTGTGTATAAACGAGCCTGTAACGAGTTTGTAATATGCATGTGTGGCACGGCCTGCGCAGCGTCATCACAATGGCACAGGCACTTTCCCGCCTCATTGCCTCCCAAATGGATTTTAAATATCATTCCGAGGACACAATTATTTAAAACGCTGAACTAAACACTCGCTAATGGGAAAACGGCGTGTGGCCTGCAGCAGCCATTCCTCATGGGGCCACTCTGCCCATGTCATCCTCTTCTCCAGCTCCACACCCTGCATGGGGCCACATGGAAGCACCCTTCTCCCACTTGGAGGCCATGCAGGCTACACCACTAGGTAACTGTCCCGAGCCCAGCCCAATGCACATTGCTTAGGCAAGAACACACTTCTTGTCCCCATCCCACTTCTGTCCTCAGGCCCCAGCAAAGCACTCAGCCCTGTCCCAGGCTTCTCAGCATGGCAACTCTAACAGTCCCCAGCCGCAGGTCTGCATGCAGGGATCAGCAAGCGCCTTACTAGACAGCAGGTCTTTCAAGTCTCCCCCAGCGTTTGGCAGCAGGTGATTCAAGGAGAGGACATTAGAAAAAACATGCATTCTGACCCCCATTGTTACTTGATATCTGTAATTTCCAGGGCCATATAAGACTTTCACATAATTAACTGGTGAATACCTCTCCCACTGCAGTCCCAAGCAGGGGTGGTGAAGGAAGCAGCATTATTGTTGGCTACATCTAGGACTCCAGAGTGAACATAAGAACAAGGAAACAAGCTATTTGCAACAATAGTTGGAGAGAACATAAATGGAGAACAGCTCATAGGACACCTCAAACCCTCAGTTCCCCATTACAGTGCTGGCAGCACCAGGGGTAACAGAGCCTCAGATGGCAATGTGTGCATTCATGGGGGAGTGTCTGTCTGACTGTTGATCCCTTGCCCATTCTCCAGGCAGGGATTCTAGACCACCACGAGCTACAGACTCAGAGACAACAGCCTACCTCAGACCAAACCAGAAAAGGGAAGGGACATAGACCAGCACTGTCCCCGCATGCCAGCATCTGAGCACAGAGAGGATGAGAGTCCCTTGCTGGAACCTGGCTGCACTTCAGAGGTTCATACTTTAACAGTATCACCAGAGCTATCCATCACCAGCTCGTTTTCCTCCAAGTGCTGAACCACTCCTGCCTGTGCTATTTGGAACAGTGTCTAATGATGCACCAGGGCAGCCACCTGGCAGCACTGCTGCCAAGGGACACAACAACATGGAAAGAGAAATGCACACAGGACTGCACACTAGTACCACCCTTCCATTGCCCAAAAAGCTCCCTCCCCTGTAACCTGCACTACCAATCATAGACCAGAGATGCTCTGCCTCATGATTTCCCACCCTTTGAGGGAAAAGAGCACATACTCTTAAGTCATTGTTATCTTACAAAAAGGAAAATGGAAAAACACAGCCATTACTGATATTTCTAAGAACACTTTGATTTAGTTTGTCACACTGTAGTATTCTTTTTGAGGGATTTGAAGAGTAGACTAAAGCAAAAGAGGTTGCTTCCAGCCCATGGGCATGTATAGCTTGGTAAGAATAAATAAGAGACATAGACATGGGGCCAGGGACATGCAACATCACAGTGCTGCAGCACTGAGAACTCACTGGGAGACTTGCAAGGACACAGGCAGACCTAGACAGACTCACACAGACCAAGGCAGTCCCAAGACACTTTGGAAGAGTGCCTGGATGGGCTCCAAGTTAAGGTTTGCTTTTTACTGTAACCCAAGTGCTTCTAGGTCATTCTCAGTGACCAATTTCTTGTGAATGCCTGCTGGCAGGCAGTCTACTCCCCCCCCGCTCCCAAAGCGACTTAATTCAGCTCTCACCTGATCCACTAGAGCATCATGGCACAAACAGGGCACAGAGCCACAAGTCCAGTCTGGAAGAAGCTGAGCTGTAGAGCAGTCCTCACAAAAGCTAATCTGTGCTAAACATGCAGAGTGATCCCTCAGGAAAGGAAGACTGTATGGCATGCTGTGTAGGTGTATCAGGGCAGCTCCATGGGGAGGTTCTGTGAGGAAACAAGCAGCACGACTCCTACACAGTGAAAGATGAGCCCACCCCTGTATGGGAGATGCAAAGACGACAATCTGGACAGGTTCAGTGTATAACTCACCATTCCAAGAGCAACCATTTCCTTCTGCATCTCAAGTTTGGTGCATCTGTGCTGCAGGCTGCCCTTCCAGATCTGTGAGGAAACACAGGAATGTAGTAAGAGGGATATGAGGCCAATCACCAACACCATCCTTCCAGCCTTTGGGGTGAGGGGATGGGAGGTGTGTGAGACATGAAGCAGGATGCACAAATTGCAGTATTGAAGAATGAAGCACCTGCACCACTAAAGTCTTACTCCTCTTGGGCCCACTCAGTGCTAGATGCTCTAGCAGACACTTCCAGGAAACAGCCACCCATCTCACCATAAATCAGCACCTTAGCAGATAACTGGCCATCTGTGTGGGTAGGAGAGCAAGGGTACCACAGAGGGACGTTGCATGGTTCACAGGCAGCCTCCTTGGAGCCGGGCAGTGCCAGGCTCCTGCCCATGCTACAGAAATATATTTGACATCAGGTAGTCAGAGAGAACCACCTCCAGGGCAGAAGCAGAACTGCACTTACAGGCTATTCATGAGCACTCTCAGTCTCACAAAAAGCAGGACTGTGCATCCTGGGGCTAGGGAAGTGGGAATGCCGCTGGCAATGGGGGAATAGACACAGGCATGGTGGCCTAGGGAGCAACAGAACAGACTGGGAAAGGAGATGGGCTGCTCACCTTCTAGATGCAAATGGCAGCCTGCTCACATCCCACTCTTTGGCTGGACTCTCCCAGGCATGCCCCTGATGCTCCGCAGCCAGCCGAGTGTCCCTGTGAGCCTGGCTTGCCGGCAGCCCCGACAGCCGCTCTGCCACCCGTGCCAGCAGCACTGCCTCTCCCCACGGCACACTGACCGCCAGGGCTAGAGGAACTCCAAGAGGTACAGCTTTGTTGGGAGAGACGCTGCTTCCACATCTGTGCTCAGGGCCAGTTCCAGCTTGCAGGCAGGGCACTACAAAGAAAAGAACACTCTTCAATACTGTCCTACAGTTAAGAGGAAACTGAGCACCCGGTACCACCTCTTCCCTCCCTCCCCCAGCCAGCCCTACACCATAGCAGCAAGGCTGAAACTAAAGAGGATATGCTTAGTCCTACTTCTGCTGCCTCCTACACCCTCTAAGAGCATCACATACATCTTGTCTGGCCCACACTACTGAGCCAGACTGACCCTGATGAGGCAGGGACAAGCACCTGTCACAGCTCCATAGCTCATGAGACTCAGCATCACCTCACAAGCCTTGTAAAGTCCAGGACTGCTCCACAGCTGGGGACCTACCACAGCTCTCCTTCTTCATGACACTCCTACCCTGATTTTTGCTGCCACTGGAAGATCTTAGTAGCTGGCATCCAGTCCCACTGTGAAGCTGGCAAAGGATTTCCACCACATCTCCACAGAGAACATAGTCCATATCCTTTCTTCATTCCACCACACACCCTGAGGCAGCACTTCCATGCAGGAGCCCAGGGACAGCCCTGCACAGCCTGAGAAGGTGCTGCACTCACAGGGCAGTCAGGCTGTCCCAACACCTATCTGAAAGGGAGAAATTTTTCACCAGGAGGAAAAACCCCAAACAAAGAAACCCACAAGCCACCAGAAAAACATATTTAAAAACAGTTTATAAACATAAGAAAATCCCTCTATCCACTGCTAACTGCACCCCACTGACAGAGGGATTTAGTCTCTGCCCTGACTGGTACAAACTGATAAACAGTATGCCGATGACCTGGGCTGGTACAAAGACAGCCAGCACAGTAAGGAAGCACTTGGGGAAGAACAGCAGGAAACCCAAAGACAGCATAAGCTTTTAGCAATCAGGAATGTGGAAACCGAAATAAGGAGTTTGAGAACTGTGGAAGAACCCTCCCTGCTTCTCAGAATGACCCTAGCATTCTGCAAGTATGCCCTGCAATCTCTGCTCCTAGTTGTATTTAGTTGTTTTCAGGCAGTAGCTGTTCATCCAGCCTTAGCAAACAATCCAGATGGCCACAGTTGAAACTGCCTCCCAATTTATGATGCAAAGGTTAAAGATATCTCTGTTTTTATACATTTATTCACAGGCAGCCAACAGGAGGTTTTGCTTTTTTAGTTGCACAAGACTGAATACAACTCCTGCAGGACTCCACAAGAAGGAAAGTCTCCATTTATGATCTGTTAACAACTTGCTGAGAACTGGATAGCCCAGAGAAATCAACCTGCTCTTGGGTGCTCTATAGTTCACATAGAGGTAATTAAAGCCAAAGTGAATATTTCTAAAAATTATAAATGACAAGTCTGATGTTATCAATCAAGCCTGTGATTTGGTAAAATAAGATATACTCCACATAAACCACTTGAATCACTTATGTTCCAACCCCTTAATTTATTATCAAGCAAGTCCTATAGCAGATTTCCTTTATTTTGCCTGGAATTGATTCTAGACTACCCGACCCACACCCAGCCAAGCTACCCTCCTTTCCTAGAGTGAAACATGTGTCCTCCCTGATCATTTACTCACAATTTCCTACTACTCCAGGATTTTATTTTTGTAAATAAATGCCAGCAGACCAGAGAACTCCAGACCACTTTTTCAAAATCCAGGTAAAAGTTATGGATATACTGATCTTGAAGCGGTTGTCCCATCTATCTGCTATTTACCAGCTTTCTTTTTAACCTACAAATGAAATGAGTTTTGTTTTAAAAGTTTTTAATTAAATAGAAAAAAGTTTTAGAAACAGATGGTATTTCTGTACTTACCGCGCACCTTATCATTCCAAGATTTTTTGTTGTTCTTTATATGTAGAATCTTGTATTCATTTCTCTACTACCTACAAATGCTTTTAACTTCCTTTACACCTCACTCAGCAAGTATTTTCCACTTACCATTCTATGCTACATTTGTGTTACACCACCCTCCAACAGCCCAGTTGCAGCTTTCTCTGAACCAGGTTTGATTTTTAGTCCAACTTTGAGCTCCCTTCATCAACAGGTCCCAATTCTATAAATATCTGAAA
This sequence comes from Phaethon lepturus, assembly GCF_000687285.1. Taxonomy (NCBI): domain Eukaryota; kingdom Metazoa; phylum Chordata; class Aves; order Phaethontiformes; family Phaethontidae; genus Phaethon; species Phaethon lepturus. The sequence continues at coordinate 30,679 of NW_010546764.1, forward strand.
AGGTTTTAGAAAACTTAACATTTCATCTCCCCCCCCCCAGCTTGCTGAAACTAATTTGACAGAAAACTGTACTTACAGTTTTTCCTCCTTTGAAGTGTGACATCATTAACAGAAAAGTTTTCCATCTACTCATCATGCTTATGATGAGGACAAGACCTTAATAGAAACCAACTTAAAGTTCAGTGGGTAGTTCATCCTTATTTGTTGTAAAGGGGCAAGATAACAGATAACTCATTTGAGCTGCAAAAGGTTGTACTGGAAAACTGCAGAATACTTGGGCATCGCAGCAACTTCACCAGTTTGTATCAAGCTTCCAACTCGCGCTCCTCACACCAAGGTTCCCCTGTAACTACCTTAAAGAGGAACACGTAAGAGGTAATTCAACCAGTCATCAACTCTGTGATGAATTACGGCAGATTGGTGCTCAATCCTCTCTCTGGATCGCTAGTTAAAACCGGTCCAACACACCCTTAAGCGGGGCTAGGTCCCAGCCTAAAAGCTCTGGCGGTGGCCGGCGGCATGCCAAGAGCGCGCGTCACCTCTTCGGACACTTGCATCCTTCCCGCACAAGTTTGGACAACCAACTTGCGCACTTCCCCCTTCGGAGACACGCAGCCGGTTCCTGGAGAACTCGCACGCTGTTCCCCTTCACCGTTGAGAGCTCCCGTCTCCTCTCACTCCTTCCTCAGGCTCGACCGCTGGCG
>NW_010546765.1:0-1542 GCF_000687285.1 Phaethon lepturus
AAAGGAGCAAATGGAGGCAAGTCCATGCTTGCGGCAGCAGGCAACCCCTTCCTTGCCCAACTTGCCTCCCCAGGTGCCTCTGTACAACAGATATGAGGCTCTGGATGTGGAAGGACAGTCCATGGGGGAAGTGGATGACAAGCCAGGGGCGGTGCTGCCAAGGTCAGAAAGGCCTACCCCCTACATCATGACCACCCCCACGAGGAAGAAAAGACAGGTTATAGTTGCAGGCAACTCCCTTCTGAGGGGACCCGAAGATCCAATATGCTGGACAGACCCTTCTCTTAGGGAAGTCTGTTGCCTCCCTGGGTTAAGACAATCACTAGGAAACTTCCTAGCATGGTGCGGCCCTTGGACTGTAACCCACTACTACTCTTCCATGTGCGTGCAGACAAACTTGCAACTCATAGTCCAAGGACGATCAAAAGAGCATTCAGGGCCTTGGAGCAATTGGTCAGGGAATCTGGAACACAGGTTTTTTTTTCCTCTATCTTTCCATTTGCGGGCAGCAACATAGGAAGAAACAGATGGGCACAGTCTCTTAATGTATGGCTCAGTGACTGGTGCCACTGCCACAATTTCTAGTTTTTTTGATAATGGGATGACCTACACAGCACCTGGCTTGCTGGCATCAGATGGGATTAACCTTTCTCAAAAGGGGAAGGTCTTTCCTCACAAGCTAGTGGGGCTTATTGACAGGACTTTAAACTAGAAGCAAAGACGGAGGAGGATAATACCAGGCTTACCCACGACAAGCGTGGGATGACACATCAAGATGAGAGGGATGGGCTGCTCGCAAGGCCCCTCAGCCTGTTGCACCAAAGAAACACCCCAAAAGAAAAAAAGGGTGTTCCTCTAAGAGGGTGACATGGCTGACAGCCCACATGAAGTGCCTCTACACCAATGCACACAGTATGGGCAACAAACAGGAGGATTTGGAAGCCACCGTGTTGCTAGAAAGCAATGACCTGGTTGCCATTACTGAAACTTGGTGGGATGAGTCCCACGACTGGAGTGCATCTATCGATCAACCAGGTTGAAAGCTTATGAGTAGGAATCAGAGACCGAGGCAACAGAGAAAACCTTTTGATTGGTGTTCTACTATAGGCCGCCCAATCAAGGGCGAAGCCTTCTCACACCAGCTACAGGAGGCATCATGTTCGCAGGCTCTTGTCCTGCTGGGGGACTTCAACCACCCTGAAATTTGCTGGAAAAGTAGCACGGCAAGCTGTAGGCAGTCCAGGAGACTCCTGGAGTGCATGGAGGATAACTTCCTGTGCCAGGTAACAGACAGCTCTACCAGAGAGGATGCCATACTGGGCCTGTTGGTCACTAAGACACGTGAGCTAATTGGTGACGTCAAAATTGGAGGTAGCCTGGGCTGCAGTGATCATGCACTTGTGGAGTTCACAGTCCTGAGGGATATGGGGCAGGTGAAGTGTAAACTTGGGACGCTGAATTTTAGGAAAGAAAACTTCCAGCTCTTTATCGAGTTAGTGAATAGGACCCCATAGGAAACTGCCCTCAGGGACAAGGGAGCAG